>NW_015386495.1:758516-874798 GCF_001527695.2 Protobothrops mucrosquamatus | reverse complement strand
CTGGCGACCCCCAGGGGGAGGGCCTTCTCTGTTGGAGCCCCCTCCCTATGGAACGAATTACCCCCAGAGATCCGGGTCATTCCGGATCTCCCCTCCTTCCGCCGCGCCCTCAAGACATGGCTATTCCAGCTAGCGGGACTGGCCTAAGGGATATTTTAATTTGATTTTAATTTGATTTTAATTTGGTTTTTAACATAATCAATATTTCATTTTAATTGTATTTTAAACGTAGTATTTTGTATGGTTTGTCTGTTTTTTAACTTGCTGTAAGCCGCCCTGAGTCTGCCAGGAGAAGGGCGGGGTATAAATTTAATAATAAATAAATAAATTTAATAATAAATTACATTTAAGTGACCTCAAATGTTGTCGATATCTATGAACTTATATTTTACCATTACTGATTAACATATTTGGGTTGACAGTTCTGAAAACTGTTCTGAAAACCCATGGAGACATTATGATAAAATATATCTAGGCACTGAGTACATTAAAGGGTTTATACATATTCAAGTTTTTTTTTTTTTTGTTAAATTCAAAGCTGTTAAAATACATAGTAGTTTAATGGCCAACTATGTTTTGCACAGTTCCTAATTGCTCTGCATTCTACTGCATGGTAGATAGGTTCCCCCTCCCATTCTTCAGTTAAGACTGTTTCAAAAGTACAAGTGAGAACTTCTTCTTTTCTGAACTTCAAGTCCAGCTTTAGTCAATTCTAAGGATGTATATATATTCAGGTTTAACATATATGTGCACTATTCAAAATTTACCCTTACCCATTCTTTCTACTTCTAGAGTTAAGAAAGGCCTTACTGGCATTACAGGCATATGGTTCAGTCAGATGAATTGACAACTGGCCTTGATTAGCTGGTGATCCTTATACAATTAAAATGTTTAATCTTCTTTCTTCTGTCACCATCAGCCCCACCAAATGTTCTCTGCAGTAAATAAATTAGGATCCATATTGGTTTTATGCATCTTCAGTGCTCTTTCTCAGATCATGCCCTTGAATAGTTTGTGGACTAACCCGGTAAGTGTGTCATTGTCCAGAAGTCGTCACATCTGTCACGGATTAGGTAAAATAGGTATAGAAGACATATGCCTTTGGTCGTTAGGTAGTAATCGTTGGTCATGTCTACACATTTTGGTACAATCGGTAGTGAAGGTAAAGATTCCAAGAAGGTCCTTAGGTAGACCGATAAAGATTCTAAATGGGGGAACGGGTTCCAGATCTGCCACCTATTTTTCTCCGATGAGAATTGTTTCCTATCAGAATCTAAACTAGCACATATCTTCTCCTGCTTACTAGCAAAGCAAATGCAGTCTACTCTGTTTGGATATATAAGCATAGATATATGAGGAGCCAACAAAAAGTCATGACAGAGAGTTGGCTGATTACATGATTGATTTGTAGAAAACATGATTCCACCTGGCAGACTTAAAAAAGCAGCATTAAAAATCCTTCAGTCTTTTCATATAAAGAGTTTAGCATATAGTATATATTGTAAGCCAGTTAGTGTAAAAATGGTATAAAAAATAAAAACACAAAAAGTCTATCATTGCAGCTTTAATGTTAAGGTCTTTCTTCAGCCAATTCAACAACAGTATTTTTGTAGAAACACTTACATGAATTAAAACTGAGCATTCATTCAGGAAATGCTTCACTTTGGAAGAGCCAGGTTGTTCCTTTTGGAAAAGAATGAGTGGCACTGTGTTTGGAAGTTTCTGCAGTTTATGCCATGCCTGCTTGCTGGGACTGTTTATTTTAGCTATTTTTATATCATTTCACAGAGCACAGCTTTATACAAAGCTTACAATAATGTTATATTCACTGTGCTCCTTCGTGTTTATAACATGACACCAAATAACTCTGATCTCTAATATTCTTTATGTAAATACCTAAATCTTGTAGCTGTAGTTAAGCATCTGTCCAAGGACACACATATTCAAATCTTAGTTTTGAGTTTCGAAAATTAACTATTTTGGGAAGTTATTGAGAAAGAAAACATGCATAATTTTCACACATACTTCTTGATAGGTTTTTTTTTACTGTTTATAAAACCTAATAGAAATTTATCCCAAAATATGAATGTTTTTGCTTACATTTGCAGGGCTGGGAAAGCTGTGGCTTCCAGATGTTGGATTGTAATGTCTATTCATTATTAGAGGATGTGGAGTTTTGCAGCATCTCAAATTTTGTTATCCAGTGTACAGGCACAAGAAAAACCTGTGATGTTTTAATAACCGTATCCTGAAGAGAATAGGAAACATCAAGAATCAAAGAAAAGATAATGATGATTAGATTCATATCCTTAACTCACTAGATGACTGTAGACCCTCAGCTAACCCTATCTCATGAGATTGTGGTGGGAAAATTAGGAGAACACTATTTATACAGTTTGAAGTTGTGTACAGTGTAAATCATGCTCCCAGTTTTCCCACAACAAAGTCATGTGTTAGGTTGAACTGTGTGAGTCTAAAGCAGAGGTGCCAAACGTGATGTGTTGCGATGCATCGTGACTTTTTTCCCCTTGCCGGAGCTGGGGTGGGCGCGGCGTCCACATGATGCACCCGGCCCGCAGCCTGGCAGTTTGACACCCCTGGTCTAAAGTCATCTACTGAATTGGATTGAAACCTGGGTGTGCTCATTTCTAATTTAAACCGTTGTACCACACCCACTATCAATGTTCTATTTTCAGTGTTGCCTAATTGAAAACCCTTGGGAAATGTGGAAACAGGTCATGATATAGTTAGCTATTTACTCTTGCTTGTCATCAGCATTAATTGGATAATTACAGCATTGGAGCACAGTGGGAGCAGGTTGAAATGGATGTAAAGCTAAACTGAAGGAGTTGTACTGTTGTTCTTTGTAGATGACTACAAAAAGCATGCTGGTGAAACCTACAAGTTACAAGAAGATGTAATTGAAGATATGAGAAGTTGCAAAGTGATAAAAATAGGAAGATAGAAATTTAGAAGCATGACAGATGAAAGGAGCATTTTGTCATGACAACACTCCTGTCCATGACTGTGCTTCCCATTCTTTTCCTTACACTTTATAGCTGAATGACTTAAGTATCACCAATGACAGCTTTGATAATGTTTCAAAAACCAATGCAAGAAAGGGACTATTTTTTTAGATTAATAGTACAGATAAGTACAAGTACAACAGCTGTTTCACTGTGAAGTAATCAAATTTAGGGTTCTACTAGAATGTCCTCTCCAATTCCTTCTCTACGTGTTATATATATAGTTAATCAATGATAAAATTGCTTATTCCTCACTGGAATGTTTTGGGGTTTCCCCCTTTAACTTTTTCTTTTTCTTCTCTAGAATTTGTACAGGTAGTCCTCAGCCTATGACATTAATTGAGTCTGGAATTGTGGTTATAAGTCATTGTGGTCATAAGTCAAGGCACCCACATGACTAAAAGAAATTTGCCAGACTTTTTCATGGCAGTCTTTAAACAAATGCCACAGTCATTATGCAAATACCGCAGTCTTAAGTGAACCTCTTTATTTGAATGAGAGTTTTTTTACTGGAAACTGACAAGAAATTCTGGAAACCAGCAATAAACATTGCAAATTGTGGTTATGGAACACTGTGACTGATCATAAAGCTGACCAACTTGACATACAGTCATATGACTTCAGGAAGAGGTGGTAGAAACATTTACAATGTGTGTGGGTGCTTTGTGGGCCATAAAGCACCCATTCTGTGGCCATTGTAAATTCAAAAAGTTGTAAAACAACCAGTCATTAAGTGAGGACTACCTGTAACTTTTTTCCCTTCTAGAAGTTGGTGATACCTCTCTCTGTGCTCAGGTGATTCACTTTGGACTACAGGCATTTGGCAAAATAGTTAGCCATAAATATCTATAAATGGAATATATAACAAATTCTTACTGCTTAGTAAGTTTCATTTTTCATCCCCCTATCCAATAGTCAGTATACATGACTAGGCCTTGTTCACTCATCTGGAATTTCCCTAATCCCTTTGAGAATTTTTTTTGTACCTCTGTTGTTTTGTCAATTGCAAGCATTAAAATTGGTCTATGCCTATAGATATCCTCCTTTTGTCTTACCCCATTTTGATTATATTAGGCATGATACTTAGAACAGAAATTCCTGCTAATACATTTAGGAAAATAGAAAATGCTAATGGTGGGTGAATAAAGCTGTGTAGTAAGAGGCTTTTTTTCTAAACTTTATTAAGCTATTTCATTTATATTTAGTCTGCTCATCTATAATGAATTTTACACTCAAAACATTTCTGGACAGTGTGAAAGAAATTTGCTAAATAAACGTGGTAGAATGGCAAAGCGGAATAGTATGGCCAAGGGAGAGGATTTGTAGAGTCTTTCTGCCACATTCTTACAGATTCAAGGCTATTGGTGGATTCAGTATTGTCCTCGCTTAGGTTGGTAATTATATCAGGAAGAATGTTTCCTTGGGTTTTTCTAGCAGAAGATGCTAAGATTTTGACTTGACCCCTTCCTAATGAAATGTGCTTTGCTGTTGAGTTATATAGTCCCTGAAGACAAAACATTTTGTCATTTCCACTAAGAAATGTTGAAGTCTGGACTGGTGTTCACTAGCAATATGGGCTTGCATAGAAAACACTCCCTTCTGCATGTTCTTGCTTGCCATGGTGTTCAGCTATTACCCTAATAGGTGACATCAAGATTGTAACACAAGCTAACCAGTTCTATAATCTTAATGCTCTCATCTACTCTCATCTACTACTTGAAAATAGGACAAGAATAATGGGCTTCGGGCAGGGGAGGGATGCTCCCTTTTCATTGTGGATCCTGCCTTTGGAGGACCTTTACCTGTTTCCTAGTGTCAGCCCTCACAAGTAAACTCTACAGGAAATAAATCTGATTACTAATTTTACCTTCTTATAAGGCTACATTAACAGAATATTTCCAATCTGAAGGTACAAACTTCCTATCACCACTTTTAAGTCCCTGATCAGTTAGGGCAGATCCTTAAGTTTCCTCCATTGACCATAAAGATCTTGGGGGCTCCGATTGTTTCGTAGGCAGCATCTACTTCCCTCATTTGCCAGGGCCATTCTCACATATCATTACACTTGGGCACACTGCTCTGCCTTGGGCTATGAATATGAGCAGTAGCCAGGCAAGGAGGGGAGAATCTGATCTCAGCGCTGCAAGATCAGAAGATAAGTAGAACTCTGGCTTTGCAGAGTAGAAATTTAGTGGCTGTACCTCCAGCTGAGGGAACTTAACCTCTGTACAATGCTTTTTTTCTTTAAAAAAAAAAAATCTTCTGAACTTCCTTAGCCAACCACAGTGCCACCCACATCCCAGTCCTTGTTCTATTTCTGTGCCCCCTGATTCAAATCTGAATGGTCAGATACCTCCTCATCTCCCAGCTTGGCAGCTTACTGGATTCTAGTCCTGGATCTTTAGTAGAGCCAAACTGAATTCGCCTTATTCCAATTACAACAATCTATGCAAAGTTAGCAAGCCTGGTTGTAGATAAAGCAGGTACCAGGGCAAAGGCAGCAAAAATAAGAAGTTAGCAGCTTGAGTCTGCTATTGGAGACTGTATGCTCATTCTCAACCTGTTGGGCCTTTGGCTTTTCTTCAGAGGAGGAATTTAACAACCGGTTCATTGGACAATCTCCTCGCTGGCATTTTCCTGGAACACATACAGTGCTGAATAAGAGAGGGGGCAACTACATACATGAAAGACCCCAGCATTCACCCTAATGCTTTAAAACAATTGGAAAAGGAGAGAAGATTGTAACAGTATTAAGTTGTAAGAACTAGTAATCCTAGGCCCAGGATTGGAAAACTAATTGAAGCAGGCTGCAGAGGGAGTTAGGAATGAAGCTGCTAAGACCAGATCCAGCAGTTCCCAGGCCTCAACAGGACTTGTAATGTCAGTAGTTCCAGAGAAGAAAGCCTTGGGTTTAAAATCTGGAGCAGATTCCTTTATAAAGGCTTTGATTATATGTAGAGAGATCTGTTGTAAAAGACGACTTCTTGTCTGCAATAAAACATGTATTCTAGCCAAGTCATGTCCAGGAGTCTACCACCAGCCAGTCAGTTCCAGGGTAAAGAACTGCAAGTATGGAGAGGTTAGATTTAGAATCATGCCAGGCCAAACTAGGATAGGTTAAAGCTGTAAGGAGAGTTTACATGAGGCTTCAGTCAAAAGGGCTTGCAAATCCTTTTCGATCTACATCACATGTACCAGGATATATTAAAAAGATGGGAAATTGAGTTGGGGGGTTGGGTTATATTTGAACTGCAAATGAATACTGCATATGCATTTAGCTGGGAGGGGGGTGGTGGTGGTGGTGGTGGTGGTGGAGAGATTGAAAACACTTCCATTGTGGATTGGGGGAGTACTGCATAGAGTTATTTTGGTTGTTCTGTTGCCCAGTTTTTGTCAGGTCTTGAAGTAAATTGAAATATTGCAGACATAATGCTGTCCTAATTACATAGTGCAGTGTTGGCTGTTTTGCATAGTGTGGGCTTTCAATTTGAATGTTGTTGAAAGGAGAACTAGAACAAAATATCATGTGATAGCCATGTGGACACTCCTTTCTCATTTTGTCATTCCTTTTGATTAAGAGACAAAGGGTTGTGGTGACTGGCATTAGCGCAGCTTACAGCATTCCCTTGTTTTCTGTGTCTCCTTAATATATATTTATGAAAAGCCTGTGCATGGAAGCTAATTGCAGGATCAAGTACTATGCTCTCTGGATAACATTGCTGAAAGAGTCAAGCACTTTGAGTGTTATAAAGTGGTGTAATAAAATGGGTAATTATAATCTACCATCAAGGAGCCCACTCACGTAATACAGAAGAGAAACCTTGCTTCCTTTATGTATCACAGAAAGACAATAATGAAAACATTATTTCTCTCCCTGGATTTTCCTCCAGTATATCAACAAAATAAGCTTTAATTATTACATTGATAATCAGAAAGTGGACTTCCTAGCTGATGATTTCCAGATGTATTGGGGCAGAAACGTCAGAATTCCAGTCTTGCACTAACATGCTTGTTGAAATTTGGAGAGTTATCCTAAAACATCTAGAGAGTACCAGGTTGAATGATGTTGCTACAGAAGATGGGTGAAGTTGCAGTTACATTATAATTGTTTTGCTTGCTGTTGAGCACTAAGTATATGTACCTAGCCTGGAGTACAGGATTTCCACAAATAGCATTATTTTAGTTCTAAAGCATGTAACAGCAGTGAATATTGCTACTTATGGACATCTTGCTTTTGCTTTTTTCTGTTTTAATAGTCTTCTGTTTATGATCTTTGAAAATATTTTCTACTACTTAAAGGCCAAGGTTAAAATTTATATCCATCAAAGTCAGGAACAAATATGTTGTGATTTTACCAGCTCTGGCTATGTTATGTGAATTTTCTGCAGTAGTCAGGGAAATCTACTTACATGACAGTTGAGATATTAGGGCCACTGACTTTCTCTGCAGTATATGCAACTCAAATAGAAATACTAACTTCCTAATGCACCTGCAATATGATAGCTTCTCTGCAGGATAAAAATAGCATTTTATCCATTAGACAAAAGCAGCTTTTTTTTCTTAACAAATTGTTTGCTTCTTTTAATGTGTTTGTTGTCCAGATTCTAGGTTGCTGTACTGTATATCAGTTCAATTAATGCAATATAAAATCACAATGTAAGTATATGGGAAAGGGAGGTTATCTTAAGGATGCCATGCAGTTCTTATGTAAAAGGCTGTACTTCATACACTCTACCATCTGCCATTCCTCCCATTCAGTTTCCCCAGTTTTTCTGCTGAGACCCAACATTTTTCTGCTACTGGAATCTTGCAATTTGTATTCTAAATTGCCTTTGAAGATTAACATAGGGACTAGCCTTAAGATATATGCACTGGGACTTGAGAAATTTCACTGGTGCTGTTGTTTCCAGATTTAATTTAATTCCAAATCAAGTTGGAATTAAAAGTGCTGTCCTGGATTACATGTGATGAATTTTGAGCAAAGCCAGAAGAGAGTCAATTGATTAAATCCAGAGTTTTTCAAGCAGATTTCCATTCATGGAACAGGAAAAGTTATTTTCACCTATTCCAACCACCATACAGTTTGCTTTCAGGATTGGCATATTTCTTCCATTTCTGTTTGTGGAAACATTTATTGGATCACAAGCATTTTCTGTGAATGAAAAGGCTCATTATGTAAACCTTCATGGAGGAACCTAGTTTAGCAAAATGTGCAATTCTAAATTTGGCTTCTTTAATAGGAGATAACAATAACTTTTCTTTTTACAGTGATGTCAAATCAATGGCTCATTTAACTTTGAGAGTTAGAAAAAGTTTAATAATGTCCTTCTGCAGAGGTTCCTGAATACAGTAATGTAATCTATGTTCTATCTGTTCTGAAGTGCATGTTTTGGACCATACAGGCTACCTTTTCATTTTCTAATGAGAACTTACATATTTCCTAGAGACAGCAAAAAATACAAATTAGCTATTCAAATGGAAACACATATTTTATTTTAGAAATTGTTTGCAAATATCTATGATGCATTCATATTTATGGAGGGATTTGATCAACCTTTCTTGTGGAAATGTTTAGAATAAAAATGACAATATTATATGAATATGAAATCCTATAATTGAGAAGCCATGCTATAATAGTCACTATTCTATAGAGAAATCTCACTTGCTAATATTTCTTCTATCATTAACCAGTGGGACATGCTCTTTTATCAACATTCTTGTGATCATAAATTTATGCATAGTCGTTAAAAAAAGGGTAAATAGTAAAAACAGAATTTAGGTATATAGTTGCATGTTTGTAGACCAGGAAAGGGAATCTCTTCCACTTCTCTGTATCTTCTTGCCTTCTAATTTATCTAAAGAAGATCCACCATTGCCCAGTCTTAAAACAATAATGCAAATGAATTTACTATGGCTATTCAAGCTGATTTTATATAGCATTTACTTCATTACAAAATGATTGTACTCTGTGTCCTTAAATAGTTATCTGAATACTTGAAATTTTGGAACTATAAGGAACTTTCAGAATAAATTGAACGATGAGTAAGAGGGAAATACATTTTCAGTTAACTAGTACTTTTATTCTACATTGCAGATATATCAGTCTTCACAACTGTGTATCTCTATATCCATATGGCTTGATACAAGATGAAAATTGCTTCCAAATCAGGTTAAGAGCCCAGAAGCTCTACTGTTTTTCTATTAACTCTTCCATTTGTTCAAAGTGGATATATAGTGGCTACAAGTAGTCCTTGACTTATAGGCATTCATTCAGTGACCATAGTTACACAGACACTGAATGAATGGTGGTTGTGACCAGTTCTCAGAATTCCAGCCATCCCAGCACCCCCTACAATAATTGATTGCAATCTGGGGGCTTGCACTTAATGACCAATTTCAGTGCCCAGCAATCACATAATTGCCACTTGCAACCTTCCTTGCCAGCTTCCCCAGTAAATCACTGGGGAAGTTAAGGAAATTTGCAAGATATTGGGGTAAGTCTCTCCCACCCATGCACACTCCCCCAGGTTCTTTGCACTTGCATTGCACCAGTCACGCATGCAACCTTTTTGAGCCCTGCTGTGCCTTCCTCACATCCCTCACACCCTCCCCAAGCCTTTCTATGCCTCTAGTGTACCCCCCCCTTGTAGCCTTCTCTTGCATCTTCACACTCCCTTGAGTCTTCCCCCCTCCCCAGAAGCAGCCAGTTACCTGCCTGCCAGCCTGCAGATTTCTGCCAGATTCCCCACAATTTGTTTGTAGGAAGCTGGCGGGAAGTGGTCTCACCTAACGACCTTGGGATTCAGTTAATAACTGGGACTGCCGGCATTGCCGTTACTAAGTGATACAATCAGACTTTATGACCCCAAAATTTAGCGACAGAAATTTCAGTCCCAATTGCTGTTATAAGTTAAAGACTATCTATCTATCTATCTATCTATCTATCTATCTATCTATCTATCTATCTATCTATCTATCTATCTATCTATCTTCAGAGAAATTGTTAAAGTCTAAAGCGAAATGTGGATATCTGTGACATTGCTTTTAGGCCTTTTGCACTGAAATCTTAAAATTGAGATGATTTGTAGCTATAAGTTATAAGAAAAGGAACAAGCTTCTGTAACAATCTATAAATGTTATTTGTTATCTTTCTGGATTTGTCCATATTATCTGACCTAATACAGGTCATAAAATCTTGCTGCCAATTTTTTTCCTCTTACTTTTTGACTTATTTTGTACTGCTACTGAACTGTTAAATGTACAATTATTCTGAGAACACCAACGCAAATTTAATACTTATCTCCGGTATAGTCCCAAAACTAATAAATATTGCCTCTACATTATACTCTGAAGATCACTTTTTTTAATGCATAGCAAAGTTAAACCTCTGGTTTTAATTAGGAAAAAAAATCAACTTTCATGTAACATTTCAGAGATTACAGTACTAAAAGCAGTGGAAAATAAGAGTTCAACTCCATACACATCTTTTCTTGGCAAAACTCTAAATTCAGTGGATTTTTTTTCCAGATAAGTTTATTATTGTTGTTAAAAATGCTTAGCTTTTGATAGTTTCAAAAGAATTGGCTTCGGAGCATTATGCAGCTAAACTCATAGAACTTAAAATATTTATTAGTACATTAGACTCAGAGTTGGAAGATATTTTAGAGGTCATTCAGCTCCCCTACTCAGTGCAGAATCCACTGCAGCATATTTGATAACCACCCAGCTTCTATTTGAAGAGCTCCAATTGTAGAAAACTGATCACTTCATATGGCAGCTTGTTCTACTGAATGATATCTTGTTCAGTCAGGGAGGTTCAACTACTATCTCTCTTAACCCTACTTCTTTATACCTTTAAACCTGTTAGTTATATTCTTTGGAGCAATAGAGAATAAGTCCTTCCAGTCTTACAGATACTGAAGAACTACTATTGTATCTCCCCTCAGTCATCTCTAATGACCATTTAATTATAGGACTCATCTTGGAAATGTATGGATTTTATGCCAAAGAAAATGTATTTTAAGAAAGATATATTTCTGAATTTAAATAGATTAACAATTCTCATTGGAAAAAAAGATGAGAGGGATTTTTTTAAAGAATGGTAAAATATCACAGTTCTGAAGAATTGTGTCCAAGAAACAAGACATGATAACCTCAAGGTATTAAATTTACACATTTTGTATAAATGTGCGTCTGTGTTCAAGTGACTGGATTTATTTGTATACCTAAGGTAACTTGGCAGGGAAGTTTTGTTTAGTCTCTTAGGTCATATTGCAAACATATATATTTACAGGGTTGCACAATAGTTTTATTAATACCTAGCTCTCAGTGCTGATGTGATAGAATGTGAGCTAATCTAAAGATTCTCAAACATTTTCAGGCTGCAGAACTTTTTCATTAAAAATAAACTCCTGGAACTCCTGATCAAGTGAGGTGGGACTTCTGAATGTCAGCATCCAACCTTTCTTGTACTTATACTTATTCCTTATTAAGGGAGGGGACTTAGCCCATTGCCAAGAATTTTATCTTTGTTCCTCTGGAAACTACTCTGTGGTCCTCAGATAAACAAAAAAAACAAAAAAGAACCCCGAATATAGACCTTACACATTGTATTTGGAAGCTACCTATAAACCATTAGCTTTTAGAATTTTGATTCTGTAATGTGCCTTATCACATTTTTGCTGCATATTATGATGCAGAAATAGATTATTATTTTGTATCTGGAGGGCAAATTTAATATCATCTTTAGATAACATGGAGTGACAGCTACAGTACATGATCAGAGATTGCAAAGTGGTTAGAGCCTAATCACACTCATGAATGAGGCCAGCATTTTCTTTATTAGTGACCTACCTCCTTCCCTCCAAAGAAGCAGAAACTAGCTGCTGAGTTTTAACCATGACACAGGTATAAAGTAATGGTGTAATCCAGGGGTGTCAAACTGCTGGCCCGCGGGCCAGACGCATCAACGCAAAACTGCGCCCACCCCATTGCCAGCAATGGCAAAAAGGTTCCGATATGTAGCGCGATGTCACGTGACGTCGCGAGTTTGACATTTCTGGTATAATCAGAACTGGTTGGGGAATAAAATAGATACAAGGAAAACCACATGAAGATTAAGAGCACAGGTATTCATACTTGTGGCAATACAACAGTACTAAACTTGGTACTATTGACTGTGTTACTCAGGTACTGGTTTTCCACTAGTCAGTGTATATGAAATTTTATATATGGGATGCTCGGTCTGTCTGTCTATATATCTAATCTATCAACATCTAATATACCTTATACTTATAGTATTCCTATTTTATAGACTATAGATACTTTGAACAATAATATTTACTTGAATATCAGATTCATTTTATTATACAGTGGATGTTCTCTATTTTTCATGATGTTGTTGCATATCTTTCCTATTTTCATTTGTTTCAAACATATGTATAGCGTTTTATAGTGCTTTGAAAATCATATTGATACAGTTGGTTGGATTGACAAGTTCTACTAGAATTATGTATCTCCCACAAAATCAGAAGAATTATATAAAATCCCATGATCAGAGATTCTGTTGTGCAAATGCTAACTGGCTAGTCAAATATATTTGTCTGGCAAGAGCAGAGCCAGATGGGGAGAAATGAACAATTTACTTGGACACAAAAAAAGAGTGTTGAGTTGATTCATTGCGGCAACAACAAATATAAGTGTGGTAGCTTTCTGTGCAAAAGAGCAACATGATAATTTATTTGCTTAATGACTCTTTGAACCTCAAGGGAGCAGAACATGGCCACCATTATTTTTTAAAATTATTTGCTCTAGGAAAGGAATTAGAATTATTCAGATTATGGTATTTATTCAGCCAAGAAGACATTTGGGTTCTTTAATACTATCATCTTAAGTATGTCTCTGGGGAAATAGATGCCATTATTGTCCTCGAATGAAGGCACATGTATGTGTCTCAGGATAATGTTGCAGGATCCAATCTGAGTCGGTCACTGGGACCAGAGGTTTATTCTTCCAAGCTTTAGGGCTCATGCTGGAGCCCATCATCATGGAGAGAGAAGTTCCCTGATGATGGGCTCCAGCACAAGCCTGAAAGCTTGGAAGAATAAACCTCTGGTCCCAGTGACTGATTCAGATTGGATCCTGCACCATTATTGCCCATTTACTTATGATAATTGAAAACAGTAATTTTGTTGACTGCTTGCTATTTTCAGGATATATGCCTCATTTATGTCATTTAGCGTTCACATGTTAAATGGGGTCTTGAGCTTCGTTTGCTTGTACCCAGAGAGCTGGCAGGACTTAACATGGAGTTTGATGTCAGTGTCGGGATGGCTGAGCTACTTTGCACTTAATTTAATCCAGATGATTTTCATGGACTTCTCGGTTGTGCTTCTTAAGTATTTCAGCCAGCACAGAATGCCAATTGTTAATATTTGTACTCATCCCAAAGTTGTCTTTTGTCAATATTTGGAGAAAGGGTGATGGTTTTTTGTTTTGCCATCTACAGAGAATGATCCAGTTTTAAATCTATTATTTTTTTCTGAAGTTATTGAACTTTAAAAAACATTACAATTAGCATTTCTTTAAAACCTTAACTGTAAATATTTTATTCCCACATTTATATGGCTATTTATTCATTTAATTGTATTGCACTTGGTGATAAGTACCCACAATTTAAAATTGCTATCATTACTACTATTATACAGACGTAAGCGTAACTGATAATAACTGGTTGTATGGTTTTTCATCAGTATCACAATGTGTTTTTTAGTGTTGTTCAACTTCCTGTAAAGATCTGTATTATTTGTGTTTTCATTGCGTATAGCTATGTTTAAAACAGGGCTGAAAAAATAAAATGTACACAAGGAGGTAATATGTGTAGCTTATGTGCATCTAATGATATCAAAATAGTTCATATAACAAACAAAGCAAAACTAATAGTTTTTCTTCTGCTTTCCTGTATTTCAGGGACGATGTTCAAGGGAGAATTGCAAATATCTTCACCCACCACCACACTTAAAAACACAGTTGGAGATCAATGGCCGCAATAACCTGATTCAGCAGAAGAACATGGCCATGCTGGCCCAACAAATGCAACTAGCCAATGCCATGATGCCTGGTGCCCAGTTACAACCAGTGGTGAGCATTGTTTTACTCTTCTTCATTAGTGTTCCAGGATATGACAGCTATTGTCTCAGTTATGGAAAAAAAATAGCCTTGCGAAAGTTGCAACTGCAGTCAGAAATTGTACATCATAGATAAATAACACAAGAGGGAGAATAACACTTTTGTATGATGCAACTCAGGTATCTAGCATCCAGTACATTTCATTGATTAATATAAAAGCAACTCATGTACAGTAAAATATGGCCCCAAATTGGGTAAAATTTTATCTAAAGACCTGCACTAGTATTAAGAGTATCACTTGTGCTATGTATTGTCTTTATCACATAGTTGTACAATTGTAGTAATATTGGGCCACCTTGCTTTAGACAACACCAGAGGATCCAACTCCAGTTACATCATTTGGCAAGAGAGAGTGATTAGCAATACAGTTTCCAGAATAACTGGCAGTACAAAATCATTTTATTAATTTTTTTTGTAGAGGCACCAGTCTGTACCCACCCAATCACAGAAGCTTTTCTCTTTTGTTTCTGCTTCCACTTTCTTCTTTTTTGTTCCACCCTTCATGTCTTCATGTTATTATCAGTCCTCCATTATCTTTACCACGGTCTTTCCACATCGTTTTGTCTCTGCGGTTTCTTGTTGGTGAATACAGAACTATTTTAGCCTATGACATCTGTTCATTCATATTTGGAAAAGAAAACAAAAGAAAAATTAAGAATACATACAGTATGGTATCAAATGACTGTAGTGTGATAATGATATCAAGAGAAAGGATTTCAGAGGGAGGATTAGTACTGTGTTGCAAATATGATACTTGCCAAGGAACAGTTTGTTGAGTGGTAAGTAAGATTAATGTAATGTAGTATCAATTAGTAGCATTTTTTCTTCCTTCATGAAGAAGATGCTTAGATTGGGGCATCCAATTTTAGATTTTGTTTCATAACAAACAGTAGCTTACATCCTTGGCTTTAATTGATTTAGACATATCTTGGACTTATTACAAAATAGATCCATTGAGTTTAGTTGAACTTCTGCATGATAAATAGAGTTAAGCTCTGATATTTTTGCACAATGGTCTACGTGTAAGTCTGGTTAAGACAAGTATAATTTAATTTTATGAAAGCATATGCAGAATTGAGGTATCCACCTATAAGAAAAGTAGCAAGCAACGTCCTGATTTTAATCTGATTTGTGGGCACAGCGATAAATACTTCAAGTTTTCCAGAAATTATTTTAGACTGGTAGAATTGGAGTTATACATGCAACTTTGAAAGCCTGGTTTAAATCCTCTGTTTTTAGTTTATAAATTTGACGAGCAGGATAAACAAATCAGCTTTGGCAGGAGTAGTGAACTGAAACATGCTTCCTTTAAACTAATAATAAGGCAACTAGTCAGAAATCTCCACTGTGACGACAGTGCAGCTGATGAATAATAAATTCTACCATGTTTAACATCTTGAATTTTTCTAAAACGTGCAGATAGTTCTTAAAAAGAACTTTAAATAGAACATTTAAGGGACTGGGGTTGAAAATACATTTTTTTGTGTATTTCTCCTAAATGATAGAAGAGATTTCCACAGAAACCAATAAACTCTGTATGGGACATCCTTATGCTAAACCTGTATTCCATTTTGACTGGTTCCTAGCAAAGAACTCAAGTAGTTAATCCCCTTTCCAGAATTTTTTAATTAAGATTTTGTTACTGAGCTATATCTGCCTTGTTTATTGTAGCTTAAGAGAGTAATGAAAAGCAGTTTGATAACAGATATCCTCATCCAGTTGTAATCATAAGTTGGAAGAAAAAAATAAAGGATATGCCAACAAAATTCTTTGAATGTTGTAAATAAGAAAGAAGTTAATGAAAGAGTATTATGACAGTTATATCTTCTTAAGCATAGCAATGTTTTGAAGTTTAAAAATCAAATATTTCATGCATTTGAAAGAAATTTTTACTGCTGGACATAACTGGAAGAAAAGTTATTTTGTGGTAGTGTTTCCCCATGCAGAAGTCTCTTACTCTGGGGGAATCACAAGAAAAATAGACACAGTCCTATCTTGCTAATATTTAAACGTAATTCAATCATATTTCAGCTTGAAATGTAATTCAAATAATTTTCTTCAGACTGCTGTGCAGAATTTCCTGAAAAAGCAAGCTGCAATTTTGCTTTCCAAAACTAGCTGCAGCTAGAAGATGCAGATATAATCTCCTATGTAGATTTAAAAGCACTTGCTGGCATGTTTGCCACACAAAGCCCCTATTGCAAAATGCTATCATCAAATTAAGATCATAATGGAAAAGTAACGGGATTTAAAGAAAGAGGTGAATCCAAACTATTCTTTATTATATGTTTCCCTGTTTTAAATTGACTTGCAAAACTGCTAGTGATTGGCTGGGATATTGATGCAACATTTTCCCAATGATATCATGTTAATCTGGAGTGGAGAACCTATGCTGGTTTGCAGATATCTTTAGAATAAGCAACTGTCCCTAAATGTGACACCTTCCACAAGGGGGAACTTCAAGTCCCAGAAATCTCACTAGTAGCTAAGCACATCTTGAAGCAATTGAAGAAGGCTACATGCAAGATAAAGTTTGGAGTCTAAAAATATCTAGAAAGCCTAGGTTTTCCATTCTGATACTTATAATTTATTATTTGTTTTATTAGAATTATAACTTTTAGTCACAGTTGAAACCTTAGTATCATCAGTTTATCCTTTTCATTTAACTAAATGATTACTAATGATTAAGTTTAATATTTTAAGTAGTGAATTTATTACTATTATTATTATATTATTATTTCTTCATAGAACCATATCCCTCAGACATTCCAAAAAAGAGGGGGGGAGGGATCTGCATATTTCATCGACACTGATTCCATTTATCAATACCAAACACTAAAGGTGAGAAACTGTTATCATTTTGGGTCTTCTTTCTGTTTTCCTTTGTCAGCTAGAAATAATGTGTTCCTCACATTAATTGATTAAATGTACATTCATAGAATGTCAGAGAATTAACATTTCTACGTCAAATAAACTATTTGTTTTATACCAGTTAGCGAATAAAATTGACAGAATTAAAGGTAAGCCTTGATTTCATGCTAATAGTGATATGCTATTAGAACCACTGACAACAATACTATCTTATTCAATGCACGCATTTCATTTATTAAAACTAAGATTGTTTTTAAAAAACTTAAAACAATTGAGCGGATATAGCACTAAAAGAGTTCCTTTTCTTCTGTGATGAAAAGTAGTTTATGTGCCTTTTGCATTTAGGCAAGTAAATCAGGGCTACAAGGTATAATATAATGGTTTCTCACAGATTTAGCACTGAACTATCCAACTACTGCAAATTGTATCTAACTTATTTGCCTCATTGTTTTGTTCTTCCTAGTATAATATAGTGTCTGGTCTTTATTTGATACATACAAGTGAGAGAGGGGTAACAACTTCCTTTACCTACATTAAAAGAGCCTTGATCTGTTTTGGAAATAGGTTTGTCTCTCCTATCAACACCACCACAACCAGCCTTCATTAGGTTTTGAGTTTTCTGCATGAACCCATTGAAACTTCTTTCCATTGTTAGCTTTATTGGACACTGTCATTACCATTTAATATAAGAAACTATACCCAATAGCACCAAGTACAACTTACAGATAGCAGGCTATCAGAAGAAGCAAGGAAGACAAACATCTGATAAAAATTGGGGGTTATAATCATATTCAAATAGACTAAGAACATAAGGAATATATTATTTTGATAGGAACCATGCTTTTTTTTGTCAATCATTGAATTCCATCATTAGATTGTCATTAGCAAGACAATGGAGGAAACACACTGTTCCTTTATAATCAGGAAGTCAACAAATCAGGACTGGACAAGATACAAGATTGCGCAGATCTGTGGAGGTTCTCAGTCATCCAGGTCATGGTTGTCTCAAGGATACCTTTTCTTCAAAAGCAACTGGACTATGTTTTTTCCTTGAGGAAGAAGACGTTTCGCTTCTCTTGGATGATTGTGTGGGCTTTCTGAAGGCTCTGATCAAAATATAACGCCAATTTGGCCTTTTATCTCTGGTATCCTCCAAATATATTTGGCTATTCTGTTATGTTCCTACTAATAGAAATCCCCAAACTCAGAAAAGTTTAAATGGGAATTAACTTATTCGCATGTATCCATTGCCCAGTGTTTTACTCCTTCAGAATATAATGCAAGTTCTATGGAAAGATACCATGTTCACCTAGGACAGGGGTAGGCAACCTTGGCTCTTTTATGACTCATGGACTTCAACTTCCAGAATTCCTGAGCCAGCCATGCTGAGGAGAAAGGGAGAGGTTTCCAAGCTGAGCCATGCTGGCTCAGGAATTCTGGGATTTGAAGTCCACGAGTCATAAAAGAGTCAAGGTTGCCTTCCCCTGACCTAGAAGAACATCCAGTTTCACTTCTCAGCCAGATATTTTTCTACCAGCTAATAACATCCAGCCAATTTTTTTTTGTTTGTTTTTGGATCATACAAGAATGGCAAACTCATTCCTCGCCCTGTTTGCATCTCCAGGACCAGTTGTTGTTGTTTTTTTTTTTTAAAAAAAAAAATCTGTTCCAGGATTGGCAACACCTAGATTGGCAGCTATTATGATTAAAATATCTTGCTTAGCCTTTCATATTTCAGTTGTCTTGTTTATAAGCCACGTTAACTCCCGGCTTTTCTATATTCAGATCAGAAAATCCTAGCTACTAATTATATGCTTCCATACATTTGAATAGCTATATTTTATAGTCAAAAATTAGTGGGTTTGCTTACATAAAACCCTACAGAGTAAATACAATAAACTAATAAAGCAATACATTATATTTATTGTAGATTCATTTATTAACAATATATTCATTTATTAACAATTCAGTTGTTCCAGCACAGAGGTGCCTCACATGAAACATTTGTTAATACAGTAGAACATGCATGTAAAACAAATATAATACTCATTTTATTTATTTGTATCCTGCCTTTATTTTTTTATAAATAACTCAAGGCGTCAAACATATCCAATAGATCTTCCTCCTCATTTGCCCACAACAAAACCCTGTGAGATGTATTGGTGTTAGAGAGAATGACTGGCTCAGATCTGCCACTGGCTTTTATGGCTGAGGTGGGATTAGAAATCACGGTCTTCCAGTTTCTAAGCTGGTGCCTTAACAACCATTATGCAATCAATGAATCATTACATTACCAATATTGATCATGATCTCTATGAAGATGTTGTCTTCTATAAAGTTATGCATGTCATGGCACTCTGACATTGTTGCTGCTTTCCTTTCTAGCAGGGGATTTTATGTTTGAGGCAGGGGATGGGGGGAATTTAGTCAAGAGGCCAAGAGTAGTTCTTTCTATCTTTTTCAAGTAATTCTTTTTCAGCCATTTGTCCTCTACCTACTTTCCAGAAGAACAAAAAGCCAAAATAAATGAGCAGACAGTGGTCGGTGTTTATCTTTCCTTTTCATTGTCTGTATGCAGCAGGTGCCCATTGATGCTGGCTTTAATATGAGACATAGATGAGCCAGCACACGCTATAAATACATGATTTATTTAGCCTTTCCAAGGAAGGAAAGGGTAATATATGGCAATGACAGCACTGTGTCTCCATAATTTCTAGCCAAGCAGTAAGACAGGTTATGAAATATATAACCCAAGGCATAGATTGATTATTTATGTGATGCACTCTCAGTTCACTCTAAAACCTCAGATTTCACTCAAAAGATTCCTATTTTCTAAGTGTCTTGCCTTGAATTGATACCCACCTATAAGGGCAACATGTTATACCTATCAGATTTTCCCCTTTAATTACAAATAAAAGCAAAGTCTCTATTTGTGATAGCAAAAAGTGACTGAATTAAAGGAAAGCAGATGGGACTTTACTCATTTATATTTTATTTTCCTCACTTGGGGCCTGGCAGTTTTAGGATAAGAGCAGAAGATACATAGCAGATCTACCAACTTTATTTTCATGAAAATAATATGCAGATCGTACAGTTAAGATTTGCTTAATACATAGTTTGCTCTTCCTGTTTGTTTACTGATGTTCTCAGTGCTAGAAAAATTACAGAAAAATCAGAGTAGTTTGATTTTGATCAATGTACAACTATAAAAGTTTCATAATCCAGGTCCTTTAATTTGATACTTTTACAGCGAGAGGCATGCAGTCCAAGCGGCACCCCTGGATCTGTCATTGTGCTCCAATTCATGAGATCTATATTTTAGGTTCAACATGTGCTTAGGAGTTATAGGTTATGCACAACATATATATCAGTTTTGTTCTTTTCCATTCTCCTACCTTTATTATTAATTACAAAGGTCCTTTAACTTTATTTAAATTATACTTAAGCTCAAGCATTGTATTATGCCCTGGTCTGCCTAACTTTTTTATTGAATAAAAGAGCTGCACTTGAATAAGAAACTTAACTGTAAACCATAGTTTACAAAGCATAATGGATGGATTACAAGCAAATCCAAATAAATCACATTAGGTCTTAACACAATGGTGAACTCAGCAATTTAGTTTGATCCAGTCAGAACTACACTTAAGATAAATAAACAAATAGATAAATGGGGGGGGGGAGAGAGAGAGAGACATACTAAAATGCTTAATTTTGTCATGATTAACTTACATCCCATTGGCTTTAGTAGGTTAGTTTAAGGCATAATATCATCTGTATCTAACCTAGTGAATTTCTATATTTCAAATCATACACAAATAGTTTGATAATCTATTAATTGGTAATGTATTATTAGGGGGTTTCTCTTCTTTTTTATATAAATTAAATATTTCTTTTAAAAGAATTAAATGTGTTGGTAGTGCATACAATTCTTTCTCAATACCATAAAGTAAAATCAGATGTCATCATTTAGAGAAAAAGTATTCCTGTATCCAAAAAAAATGCATAAACAAAATTGCTACAGGACATGAAAAAATGAAATCAAAAGGAAATTCTATACCATTTCTTTCTAGCCTGGTAGCTCTAAATGTATTGGGACTACAGATCCAGTACATCTGGGAACCATGGGATTTGCCTCACTCCCAATCCATCTGCAGGGATGTATGTGTGTTGGGATTGGGGAAAAAACCTTCAAGAACAAACATCTGGATTCACCTTGAGTGAGCAGAAGCAGCATGGCATGTTTCCTTCCTTATGTGTTTGATTTGCAAAATCTTGACTCTGATATCCAAGTGGTTATTATCTATAGTGAACTCTTAGGCTCATCCTCTACCACTTTTTCTCTTGTTTGCTACCTTTGGAAGCACTTTCTGCATCTTGGGTTTCTGACCTTTAAAATAAGCATGAAAGGGATACTTGAATGATGGTATCTGATTCTCTAAAAGCTCTCCCCCTTTCTTGGTGTTGAGAAGTTGATAGATTTATGTAGGGCTAGGATGTTATTTTGAGACCTGAGGCTATACCTGCTTATGTGGCTTGTCTATCCCCTGACGGGCTTTTGGTTTTTGATTTGTTCTATTCATGTAAAAGGAGAAATGTGAAAAAGAAACAGTATTTTCACATCTTATCCCTAAAAGATGTAAATTCCTCTTGACGGTAGAGAAAACACCAGATCTTAAGCAAACTTTCCCATGATGTGAACATAGATTATATTATCCTAAGATACATTTATGCCGTTTAAACCGCATCAGCCTTTCACATTGGTCCTGTGGGATTTCATTGGTGATACCTAGTCTTTATTTCTCCTATCTTTCTATTTTAGGCCAAAGAACCAGAATTTTTCACTTCCATTTAACATAAATGGAAGATAGTCTATTTTTTTAAGGACTCAATGCCTGCAGAAACTTCTGCTGAACTTTTATTTTTTATCCCATTTTTATTATTTTCATAAATAACTCAAGGTGGAAAATACTCCTTACTCCTCCTATTTTATACACAACAACAACCTTGAGTTGGGCTGACAGAAAGTGACTTCCAAATCATTGAAAGAGAGGTGAAATACTCCCTTGCCTAATCCATGAATCCATTTGTGTTACATGAGTACACCTGCTCCTTTTTACTAAGTCTGACTAAAACGAATCAGGGAAGGGTAAAGATAGCAAACAAACAGTAAACAGAGTTTTGGCAAACAAATTGTAGGGTGAGCAGCGAATGAAACATCTGTTTCATGCTTATGTATCCAAAACAGTTATGCTGAATTCTCAAGGCTCTGCATTCCGTAGCTGAGAGCAGTGTCAAGACGGCTTTATTTTGGACCCAAAATAAATAGATCTCTCAGAGTGAAAATAAGGAGATCCTTAAAGAGCAGATCGTCACTTATTATTGAGATCTGGACATATCAAATAGCTATAGAAACCTGACTGTTCACCTAAGCCTCTGTCCAGAAAACAGGAGATCAATCAAAAATAGTGTCCCATTCTCTTTCCATGATAAATATACTACAAGTGCATCATATTTCTTGCAACACTGTCATGGTAAACTAACGTCTGGAAGGCCTTTATATAAAACAATTTGATTTCTCTTTTTGTCTTTCCTCAGCCTCCATAGTTAAATAGAGAGGGCTCTTCTTGGTTAAAAATTGCACCTGGGAAAACCAGCCCTAAATTATCTTTCATACATGAGGAGTGTTGTGCAAAATGAAGCAGGATGATTCTGCATTGTAGAAAGGGAATCAACCTTCATTTTAATCAGTGATGTAGTCACTAAGCACACACAGTGACTCAGCAGTCATTGAAGTGAATATTTCTTTCTTCTGCTGCATTTTAACAGCATGGTAACTTTTTCATTCTTGCTCAGTCCAACTGACTGTAGACCACAGAGCAATGATGCTTAAAATATTAAATATCCTGCAGTGCAGGAAAAGAAAATGATGCTAATGTGGTTGGATTATTTTCATTCATATTCTGTACTATGGCAAATATATTCTGTCAGGTTATTTAAATGTTGAGTCACCCCCCCCCCAAATAAATGCATAAACCTCTTTCTTTATGCTAGTCATTGGATTATTTTATTCTCAAAGGGAGGGAGAGTAAACATCATGTACTATGCACTTATCTTGAATGTACTAGTGCAGGCCCCAAGCTGCATCAACTTGAATTTCACCATAGAACGTGAAAAATCAGTGTTGGTCAATACATACAGTAAACGGGAAAATATCCCAATGAGGTAGTATAAGGTCTTTCTGAATCAGTCTCTCCCACTGAAATTTAAGCTGTTGCTGCAAAAGCATTATGTATCCTGATTTAAGTTGTACAAAACAAAGGTGGAATAGAATTTAATAGCATAAATAAAGTTATAAATTGCTATTACTTTAGATAAAGTCTTGCTAAATCTATTACTACACATAAGCTGTACCTTGGATACTTTTATTTGATGATTTAGCTTTCTGTCTTTTAGTTACTGGTTTGTTGAAGTAAAAAAATGAGCTAATGTGAAAAAATGTTTCCTTTTTGAATATTTGATGGTTACGTTTATTAGTAGATGTTTCCTACATACATTCAGAGATCTGTAGATTAGTTGTGGTAGATAATAATCTTTAATATTAATCAGCAGGAATGCATAAAGTACTTCCAAGGAGAACAGAGTGCCCTTTTCTTCCCAAGAAACTAGTAAACATCAGTCTCTTTCTCTCCAGTCATAGCAAAAGTTTTATTGGTGCAATAAACATCTTTACAAGTACAAGTACTTACGTGCAGTTCTTTATTCCTGCAAGATGTCCTGCATATATACTTTCCTCCACATATGTACTCTTCTTCCTTTACTCCATCTCTTTTTTTCTCTCCTCTGTCTTTTTCACTGTTTTCATCCTCCCTGGGCGAGAATGAAAGTCGGCAAGAGGATGGGAGAAGGAAATAGTTTGGTCTTATAGGTAGTCTTTGATATAAGACCATTTGTTTAGCAACCATTCAAAGTTCAGTGGCACTGTAAAAAGTGACTTGCCACTAGTCCCCACACTTATGACCATTGCAGCATGTCTGACGTCACATGATCGCACTTTGGCATATTTACGACAGTTGCAACATCCTGGTGTGGCATCACCATTTGTGATATTCCTAGCCAAGTTGGACAAAGTCAATGGGGAAGCCAAATCTGCATAACAACTGCAATGAAAAAAGGTTGTAAAATTGATCGGTCACATGATGGCTCACTTAAGATCTCATTGCTTAGTGACAGAAATTCTGATCACAATTATAGTTATAAGTTGAAGACTATGGATAGTTCAGCAGCAAGTAAATCCAAGAAGAAAGTTTTGTGAAGGAAGATAAAGGTGGAGAGCAGCAGAAAAAAACCATATACACTCAGGTTTTAAAGTGGGCAGAGTTTCTACTTAGTCAGTCCAGAAATCTGAGAGTTAGGGAGTTAAAAGAATGCTAAAATGAACTTTTACTCATGGCAAATGACACATTCCATAAAGCAAAGCCAGTTGCAGTGTAGGCCTCTGGCCTAGATGGAATTTGGGAGTATCTTATTGATTTCTCTTTTTAAAAGTATCCACAAAATCTTTCCCGAAAGTTTGAGAGTGTGTTAAAGAGCTAAAAACAAAAGAATTTACAGCGAAGAAACATTTTTAACAAAACTGTTATACTAATCAGTATAAAATTCCATTTTGATTCATGCGAATGTTAGGGACTTCTGAGAGTGTTAACGATTTTTGAACTCTTTTTTAAAAAAAGGTAGCCAGTAACTCAGACCAAATTTTCTAATCCACATCAACTGGTACAGAATTACTCTGATCTTCTTTTTCTCTCATTATATAAAATACTGTGACTTCTTTATTGACTGTCTTGCATTATTTATTTATTTATTAGATTTTTGTGGGTGACATGATGGCTCAGTGGTTAAAGATGCTGACAGCCCAGGTTCAAGACCTAAGCGCTGCACAATGGATGATTGCCTGTCCTTGCTCCAGTTCCTGCCCACCTTAGTAGTTCAAAAGCATACAAACGCAAGTAGATAAATAGGTGTACCACTTTGATGGGAAGTTAACGGCATTCCCTGTGCCTTGGCATATAGTCATGCTGGCCCCATGACTACAGAAATGTCTTTGGAAAACACTGGCTCCCTCTGCTAAGAATTGGAGACGAGCATCGCCCCTTGAGTTGGACACAACTGGACAGGGGAAACCTTTACTTTTATTAGATATTTATCTTGCCTTTATTACTTTATAAGTAACTCAAAGTGATGAACATACTTGGCACTCCTTCCTCCTTTTATTTTCCCCACAACAATAACCTTGTATAGGCTGAAAGAGAGTGATTGGCTTAAAGTTATCCAACCAGTTTTTCATGCCTATGTCAAGACTAGAACTCAGCCACCTGATTTGTATGCCAGGACCTTAAGCACTATACCAAACTGGTTGTATGACAACTTCTCTGGTAAGGCCTTAGCTACCTGTGTCTCATTATTCTTTTTCCCAGTTGGCATCAGCATATTTGAGCACTGGGTTTCATTCATTTACTGCATTTTATATATGATAATACAAGAAGGATTTGAGGCAGTAATGTATCACTAATAAGAGTGGGAAGGTGATGGCACTGTGAAGAATGCGGGACATGTTAATGAGATAAATAATTATTAACTTTTAGAAAACATTTTGGCTGGGCAATTAGGTTATCACAAAACATTGGCTTTATTTGATTTCATTTCTAGAAGCTCAGTATAACATTTAGCTCTTAATAATTCCCTTGCTGTGAGACCTTCCATAGGAAGTGCAGTCCATCCATATGTTTCTTCGGTGATTAGTTCTGATTAGTTCTGAAGGTAAAAGATACATCATTGTTTATTTATTGAGCTGTGAATAGTAGCAGTCATTTGATCAATCCTAGTATATTCAGAAGGGAATGGGAATAAGATTGTTCTGGAATTATATTAAATTTACATTTCAAAGCTCATCTGATATTCCAGTACCAGTATAAAGACTGAAATTTGCTTCTTATTTGGATTTGGCAAGACTGTAGCTTTCAGCACCAAATATATACATGTGTCTGTGTGCTCATATATGTATCTATGTGTACACATACATAATTTTCATGTATACTTTTTAAAAAAATCTGGAAAGAGGATAAAAAAACTAATGAAGAAATATGCAAAACTAACCAGAGGAAAACAGACCAGAAAATTGGTCTGCAAACCATAGAAAGACACTGAGGGCTAAGCTACAAGTTATAGGTAGTGCTCAAGTTACAACCATTCATTTAGCGGCCAAAATTAAAAGGCTCTGGAAAAAGTTACTTACCACTGGTACTCACATTTACAACCAGTGCAGCATCTCTATAGTCACAGGATCAAAATTTGTTGGCATTTGACATGTATTTATGATGGTTGCAGCATCCCAGGGCCATATGATCACTATTTGTAACCTTCCCACCCAGCTTCCAACAAGCAAAATCAATCAATAGGGAAAGCCAGATTCGCTCAACAACCATGTTACTAACTTAACAACTGCAAGAGATTTGCTTAACAACCATGGCAAAAAAGTTCATAAAATTGGGTGTGACTCACTTAACAACTGCCTTATTTAACAGTGGAAATTCTGGTCCCAATTGTCATAAGTCAAGGACTACCTATAGTTTAAAATCTTGTTATTTCAAGGATAAAAGTTAGTAGTTTGTCTATCTTTTCACTCTGTTTTTTTTAACTGTAGAGCAGCCTTGCTGAACCTAGTTGTCCCCAGATGCATTTAAATTCAGATGCCACAATCCTAAGGAACCTAGCTGGGATTTGTGGAAAGAGAGAACAGCAGATCATTTATGTCTGTGGGGATGCTCAGTCATCCAGGTCATAGTTGTCTCAAAGGTGCTTTTTCAAAAGGCAACTGGACCAAAACTGATGAAGCTTCTTGGATGAGAAGCAAAACGTCATCTTCCTCCACCTGGGAAAAACAGTTCAGTTGCCTTTTGAAAAAGCATCTTTGAGACACTAGATCACTTGAATTAGAGTAGGTATAGGAAGGCGAATAGAGAACCAACATGCTGGCCAGAGCTTTTTAAGATTTGTGATGGATCACTTTTTGGTAATGAAATACAGTCCCTGTAATTTAGGAGGGCAGAGGTTAAACTTTCTTTGTTATTATCCAGCTTTGGAATGCAGACTGCTTTGTGAGTTAAATCTTATCCTCTGACTTTATAAATCATCCAGAACATTTGAACTATTTTCACCTTACGTTGTGTGTGTTTGAAACCTGTAACCCACTTTGATAATTTCACTTGGATGTAAAGGTGGGATATAAATCAAAACAATAAAGTACTTTTAATTCTTACATTAGATTATCTATCCTGTCTGTGTAGAGAAGAGACTAGGAAAGAAAATTTTCTGTTGTTTGTCTTTGCTATGCTCTCTCTGTCTTTAAGATTAATCTAAACAGTAGCAGTGGCCTAAATGTATACAGTCTACAGCAACTTCCTATGGTTTTACTTTGCAACACTGATAATAATGTCAATTTTTAATTGAATTTTACTATGAGGTTACCTACAAATTATATTATAAATAGCTTTGTAAAAGAAAAGACCTTTCAAGAGATGCCATTTTAACATATGTGTATTTTACAATTTAATTGCTCTATGAAAACAATAAAAATGTTGTTCTTTTATAATTGCTGTAAGAATTACATTGGTGCAATATGAATGGTCCCTGCCCAGTTCCATCAGTTGGCTACTAATTAGTATATCTAAACCTTAAGAAGAAACGAGAAATTCAAGAAATTCTCGTAGGTGAAATGTTGTGTTCTTGTTCTGAAATACTAAGAGTTCAAATGATGTATGTATGTCCTTCCTTAGCAACCATTCCAATTTATAATGGATCCCCCAAAGGCACTTATGACCTGATTCTAAAGTTCTGGTGGCATAGGGAGGCACTCACGCACACACACATTCACACACATACAAAGTCACATGAACATATTATATGGACACATAGCAACCGCCTTATCTTTATGCCCAGTTGCACCATTCCATGGTCACGTGACATGATTTACTATGGGTTTTCTTGCAGGAAACTGGCTTAAAAGGACAGTTTCCAACAAAAAAAACACCCATAACAATGCACTGACTGGCTTAACGGATGCAGTGTTCACTTTATGGTCATGGTATTACCTTAACCACCACCCCAAAAAAGGTTGGAAAATCAGGCTGATCACATGGGTGCCTTGACTTATGACCATCAACACTTAACGACAGAAATTCCAGGCTCTGTAAATGTTTTGTGTTTCTTCTTGTACTGTCATCCTAGCTTCTCACATTTCTATTAGATAAAGGCAAAACATTAGAAAGCATCTCCTCTAAGTGGGCATTTACTGATTGGAAAGTGTGGGCTGCCAAGGAGACTTGAGAGGGACAAAAAAAAACTCTTAGTGGCAACAACATTAATACCCTCTAAGATTTTCAAAAGTAAAGCTGAAAAGCATCACCAAAATAAATTCAAATAAAATGCTGAAGCACTTTAAGAATAAGATAGAAAGACAAAATAAACTCCCAGCTTTTCACAGCAGAAAACTACTTGAGAATTTGAACTGACAATTGCAAGACGGTTTTAGGATAAACATTACAATTCTAGCAGCAGCAGGAATCATACACATTGTAGATTATTCCAAAGGAAGGCCAAGAGTATACTGTATATCCTAAGTTTTTCTGTGCCTTGGGATGAGTTCCTCTTGGGATGCCTTTGCCAGAATAAGGAGGCACCCTTCTGATTGCCCCTTTCTGCACCAGTTCTTGTATACCTACTGTGTGCAAACTTTATCTCCTTCCCTTACAGTTCCTGGGATCAGTTGCTGGCTCAAATGCCTTCCTTGAACAGGGAGCTTCTTCCATTTATGAGAGGGTCAGTTAATATTATTGTCTGCATGCATAAATGTTGCATTATTTCAAAATGATTTAATGTACAAAGCTTTTTTGGACTACTATTTACATTTGACTCTCCTGCTGTCTCTCTCTTTCTCTTTTTTCCAGCCAATGTTTTCAGTTGCACCAAGCCTAGCCACCAACGCTTCAACAGCCTTTAACCCCTATTTGGGGCCAGTTTCTCCTGGCTTGGTCCCAGCAGAGATCTTGCCAACAGCACCAATGCTGGTTGCAGGGAATCCTGGTGTGCCAGTTCCTGCTGCTGCTGCTGCTGCAGCACAGAAGCTAATGCGGACGGACAGATTGGAGGTAGGAAATAATTTGGCTTCCAGTTATAGTTGTTTTGATCAGCCAGGTATGGCTCATTGGTTCTGTAAATGTAATCCTACTTGGGATATTTTATGGAAGAAAGTGCTATTCAGAGAAAAGCCTTTGCCCATCAGCAGTATAATAATGTGATTATAATGTACCAGCCTAATTCTTGAAAAGTAACTAATGGATTTCAAACCCCACCAATTTCCGTACTTATCAAAACATTATTATTCCTAACAAGAACAACATTAAAAGCAAATAGATCTTCATCTGCAATAAACTAGGACTAGATTCACACAACGTGCTGAATTGGTTTATTGAATTAAACCATCTTCTGTGTTTGCACAATACTTTCAATTACAAGCGAACTAAACAACCTGGCTTCAAATACGATGACTCACAAAAAATAATAGTAATAAGGTTAAAACTCAGCTCAGCATGTGATGAAGATGCCAGGTCTTTAACTTGCCCACTAGAGCAAGTTGTATTGGATATTGGAGTCCAATGCAGAGCTGAGTATGCTTAAGTCTTTGCATAGACAAAGTAGCTAGGCCAGTAGCCTAAGCAGTATACTGGGTGGCCCATATAAATTATTTTTTTCAGCTTTTTTTCTTGAGGTTTTCATGAGAGAGGAGCGTAGAAAACCTCAAAGACAAAAAACATTCTTTAAAATCAACACCCCCCCCCCAATTATATTGGTTTAAAGCTGGCAATTTTGTGACCAAATTCCATCAGACTTTTTTCAGAAGCACAGGAAGGTCATGGCTTACTCATCCTTCCATGATGTGAATCCTTTGCTTATCTTAACATTTTTGTATCTGATAAATTTATAGGCAATTAATGAACTTTATTCAAATTCTAGCCAGTTTTTTAACGCCCCACAGAGTGCATAACTGTAGTTAAATCCTTAAAATCTTATATCAAATGATGAATCATTGTGGCATATCTTTCTTTTAGAGGAAGAAAAGTATTACATGTAGTCCTTTACTAACAATCATTCCTTTAGTGACCATTCAAAGCTGCAATGGCACTGAAAAAAATGGCTTGTGACCATTTTTCACACTTACAATGGTTGCAGCATCCTGATGCTCACATAATCAAAATCCGGATACTTGGCAACTGGCCCATAGTTATGACGGCTGCAGTGTCCTGGGGTCATGTGATCAAGCAAAGTCAATGGGGAAGCAGATTTCACTTAACAACCATGTTACTAACTTAACTTCAGTGATTCGCTTAACAACTATGGCAAGAAAGGTCATAAAGTGGGCCAAAACTCATTTAACAGCTGTCTTACTTAGCAACGGAAATTTTGGTCTCAATTGTGGTCGTAAGTTGAGGAGTAGCTGTAAGGCAATTTCCCCTTCCTTCTCCAAAACAATGAAAGGGAAAGGACTCAAAATTCTGTCCCTGTTCTCTCTGATAACATCAACCACCTTTCTACACAGCAGCTGGGCAAAAAAGCATTGTTGTTTTTTAAATAATGGCTCTAGCCACCTAAAGTTTTATTGGCCCTGGTATTGATTATATGGCATCAAGCCAGGGTCAGCTTTTAGCAACTACATACATAGGTTTTCTCTAGGACAATATGTTCCCAACCTGGTATAAATGTACAAAAATCTCTAACTACATTTATCAAGATCTGTAGTTAAATTATGAAGGTTATTCAGTTTATGATATTTTAGCTGGCAAATAGCTTTATAGCATGGATGTCAAACTTGATCATGTCACGTGATGTATCGTGACTTATTGTGATGTTTTTTGCCTTTGAAGAGCTGGGGTGGGTGTGGCCTGCGCGTGACGCATCAGGCCAGCGGGCCGCCAGTTTGACACCCCTGCTTTATAGTGTTTGTTTCCTTTTTTTCCCTGATGCAATTTTTTTAATTGAAATTTTGGGGAAAGGTGGGGGGAGTTGTTCTTATTCATTATACTATATAGAAGTAGCTGAATACTGCTTTTCTCAGTGCTACTGAGCGACAATATGTTTTGCATTGGTTGATAAGGATTTTTGTACAGCTTATTTTATGTGTGGCGAGGTGTGGCTGTTGAAGTTTTAGTTTTGGTTCATGTGGGTGGGTTTCTGGGATACTTGGTTTTGCATCCTGCCGTTATACAATGAAGTCATGAGGATGTCAAGAATGTTCTCTTTTCTCTATCGCTGGTGAATTTCATCCCTAGGCATGTTTTGTTAAAGTTTTGAAGAGTGATTTCAATTTGACTTTATTTTAGAATGACCAAGATGTCATTGGCACATTTGAATTCCTATAGTTATTGATCATATTCTTTTATGCCATCTGTACATCTTAGTCATAGTCATATTCCTTTTCCAGGAATAGTTTCTCATCTGAGAGATTTTGATGGGCCTTTTCAGCATCTTATCACATTGTAGTAAAGCCAGCCCTCAGCCAATTTTCAGCTGCAGCTTGGACAATGAAGTCTTCTTTATGCTAGTCCACACTCTGTCTGATTTGTCTTTTAAACACAGACAGAAGGGAAGCATAGTGCTTAGTCATGCTGCTTATTCTTTCTACAATCCACAGAGTATTGGAAAGAAATTACATTAAAGGGGTCAGAACTCTCTAAGTCAGCTCAGTAATAACTGAAATAGAGCAGGATCTATTTTGGTGTGGAGGAATAAGTCAGCAAGGAGTTTGAAAATGAGATGGATCTAACCAGGGGCTGTAGAAAAAAAAAATGCCAGCACATCCTTACAAGAGAGGCATTCGGACAGTGGCTCGGGATGCTGTCACTTAGAGACTTCTTTGTTTAACAACAAAACTGCCAATCCCAATTATGGACACTAAATGAGGACTTCCTGTATTATTAACAGCTTGGAAAGTCTAAGAAAGCCATCACAGCTAACATGGTCTATTGGCAGAAGCCATGTGGATATTTTGTGCATCACAATTCCATTGCACTGGTGATATGAATTATGTGATATAAAGACAACAACTAAGATATCTAATTTACATCATTTGCATGATGAAGTCATGACACATAGTTATCACATATCCCCCTACACATACCCCATGTCTACAAAGGGCCATCTTGTTGCTGAATTCACATTTTGTTCTTACTTTTATTATTTAGTCAAAAGCTTTAAATGTTATGTTGTTGCTCTATGTAGCAATATCAAAACAAAGGCAGCTTCTAGTCATCCAGACTCTATCCTGAATTAAGGGATTACAGGGTTATAAAAAGGGAGTTTGTACAAGGAAGGTAAACAACAATTTTTATTTAAAAATAACAGCCATCTGAATCTAATTTTGCAAATTTACTTGCATTAGAAAGCTTTCTGCTTCTGGAAAATTCTTGTAAGACTTCTAATATAACACCCTAGTACTTGTAAATTGTAAAGGGAAATTTCTTAGTAGCATGAGAAAAACCATTATTTTATTTTGTGTCAGATATGAGAAACTATGAGTGAAACAAGTGAGAAACTAACAGAATCAATTTTTTTTACACCTTTGGATGGTGGGGGAGGGGAGAGAAACTGGGCTGTTTTATACCAGGTGGGATTATTTAACAATTGACCCAGTACAGCATTTGTTCTTGCAATATTTTCAACCCACAAGTTAACCTCCAACTCAGAACTCTTTACAATGATTCTGGCAATACGTAATTATATTAGCTAGCAAGATTCATCTTCCAGAAACTAAAAAAAAAAAATCTACTCCCTTCTTTGTCTGCCTGTGGATCAACTCCTGACACCTGCCCGGAGAAGTTCCTGCAGTTTTCTTAGCAAGAGGTTGTTTGCCATTACCTCGGCTGAGAGAGATTAGATGGACCAAGAGTCACCCAGCTGACTTTGGGCCTAAATCAGGGCTATAATCCTGGTTTCTAGCCTGGTGCTTAACCAGTATACCAAATTGGCTCTTACTCTATTTTTTAGAATCTACATAATTCTATCTACATAAATTTAAGAAAGAGTATTATCAATCCTTTCTGATAATTACTAATTCCTCCCCATTGACCAGAAAAGCAGAATAGATGTGGCTCCAATACTATAATACATAAGTATATAGGAAGTATATTTTGTGCAGCCAGCAAGTTCTATACTGGAGTAGCTTCCTTTTTAAGGCATTTGGGTTGTTTTTCTTTACCCCTTTTTCTTTGAGAACTAGATCTGCAAAACAGGTCAACTGAATGACTTTTGGTGTTCCCATGAAATAACTTACTGAGTGGAGTTAGTTTAATATTTTATATAACTGAACCTGCTTGGATAAAATTTCACTGTCCCAGTTAAACATGCTAATTTCCTTGGTAATGATTCCTACTGATTTTTCATTCCTATATAGACCAGGAATGTAAGTTACTTTTCATCAGATTCTGGTTGATTTGGGAAGGAAGAGGCTCAACTTAGTGGTAACATAATTATTGTCTTGGGCAAACATCTGATTTGCTATAGTCGCTTTTGCTGGTCAGAGGAACTAACTGGAAGTGAATTAGATAGTGTACAGTTAGTCCTTGACTTCAGATCATTTGTTCAGCAACCGTTTGAAGTTATGGTGACACTGAATTAAGGGACAGCTAGTCCCCAAAGTGTATTTATTTATTTATTTATTAAACAAATTTATATAGCCTCACATACAGTGACCCTGGTTCGTGTACAACATTAAAAGTCCACAGTTAAAAATCCACAATAATCCACAACCCACCCCAGCCCCTACCCCATGGCAACAAAAGAATCAAAAGACAACTTGTTCATCTGTGAATGGGATCCCCAGACCATCTAACAAAACCACGTCTTCAAGGCTTTGCGGAAAACTAACAAGGTGGGAGCTAATGTTTCTCTGGGGAAAATATTATTCAAAGGGAGGGAGCCCCCATAGAGAAGGCCCTTTTCCTAGGTCCCACCAGCTGTACTTCCTTGATAGCTGGGACACACAACATGTCCTGCCTTCCTTCTCTGTTGGACTGGGTAGATGTAATTGGGGAGAGGTGGCCCATCAAATACAAGGTATGGTCATTGCAGTATCTCTGCAATCACAGGATCAAAATTACAGGTGGGACTTGGCTAAGGCAGCGGAGGTTTCCTGGGGCACTATGGCTTTGCGTCACACTGTGTGAGTGACTGGGAGTTTGCGCTGAACTGCAACTCAGGGCCATCTCATAGCTCCAGAGTTGTCACATGCGAAGAAGCCCCTGAGCCACTACATAGCAAGCATCATCAGAGCTGCGTAATTCAGGGCCGCTTGACACCCCACAAGTCATGGTGCAGGGCAGACAAAAAGGATGGACAGGAGGTAGGGGGAAACTGTTGAAGAGAAGCAGCCCCTTACCAAAGCTTGGAATAGCTTGGATCAGAGTGGATCTTTTGCTAACAACCAATGGAATTCATTTAGTAATACTAGCGGGGAAGATGTCAGGTACAAATAACCAGGAACATTTTTAAATTCAAAGCCAAGAAGAGTTTGTTATTGCTATTTCTAATATAAAAATCTAGTCAGGTAATGGTCAAAGCTAAATTGGCACTAGATAAGGGTCAACGGAATTCACAGGGGACTGAACTTGGGTCTCTGTGACAACACATTGATTCCAAACTGATGATACATCTAACCCTGCCTTCCAGCTCAGCTTGCACTTCTACAGAATTCCAGAATTACCCCTCGTAAGTGAAGCAATCATATGACATGCTTTATGACCACATCACTTAGCCTCAGAAATTCTGGTCTCAATTACTATCATAATTCAAGGACTATCTGTATATCGACATCAGTACTTAGAGAAAATAATATTCCAACAATTATGGAATACTGAATTGTTTTGTAAGACTTTGGCCATAATGAATCAGTCTTCCTGTTCGGACATAGACACCCAGGTTGAGGACAGATTCAGAGGGCAGGTTCAGGGAAAGAACAATGATTTGTAAATATTTTGTCCAGGGTTGACATTTGCAGGCAGCACTGGAGGAGCTGTAACTGTAAGCTGGGCCTGTGGAGTGTCTGCAATATTGATTAGTAATTGGAAAAAAGCACAGCAAGGATAATGGAAACAGAGAGGAATGACTGAAAGTGCTTTTCTTTTTCAGGGCTAATTGGGCCATTTTCGATCTGCTATTATTTGTTTTGCTGAGTCCAGGAGACTTTTCTCCAGAATGGGATTCCTGCTTTGCTGTGTGTTAAGTAGGGAAATGGAACACAGTCGTTCTGCTGTCATTTTCACAGCTCTCAAAGGAACAGTCCTGCCAACCAACCAGTGAACCAAGGTTTTTTTTTCCTTCTAGGCAGACATGCCAAACACAAGGCCTGGGGGCCAGATGCGGCCCGCGAAGTGGTTTCATGTGGCCCGCGAAGCCATCCTGGAAACAGTGAGGGAACAGCCCCCGCTGCCTTGGCCCTGGCCCAGGCCGGCCGGGAGCCAATGTACAATTTTGTGGTGGCCATCTATGCTGAAACACATTCAGTCTTAGCTCCACAAGGCTGTCTGGAAACAGCCAGGAACCAGCCTGCTGTGTCGGCCCCGCCCCCTGGGTGCATGCTGGGGAGGTGTCACCCTTTGTGAGGAATGAAGAAATGGACCATGCCTTGGCGCTTGCCCCGGTCCCACCCCCTTCTGCCAGAGACCCTCAGATCTGTCCCACTCCTGCCCAGGCCCTCACAGGCACCCTTGACGCGAACGATGTAGAGCTGGCCATGCCCACCCAGTAGGCCACACCCACTCCTTCCACCCACTCAGTAGGCTGCACCCACCCTGGCCGCACACACCCACCCCCCCAAGGGCAACCACAATGCTGATGCGGCCCTCAAGAAATTGAGTTTGACACCCCTGTTCTAGGGCATTAGTTGCAACTTTTTTGGAAGATAACTTTTTTTAGACAGGCAGTCCCCATTCTTCAGAACAATTATTATGATAATGAATCAGGTCTGCCTGTTCAACCATCATAACATCTTTCCCACTATAAATAGGCAGCAGCTATTTGTGTGGGACATGATCAGCCTCTCCCCTCCAACTACAGACATCTTATTGCTAACATTTACATAGTGGTCTTAAATTTGCCAATTTCTTTTCTATTCACAACCATCCTGTTAAGTAAATTATTATTATTCTGATCACATTGGTGAGAAATGTCAAAATAATTTTATTTTCATCAACACATTGAATTCTACCCTGAGATGTAGTTATGCAGTACATTATTCATTCCTGTTCAAGAATATTTCCATTTAAATTTCCTAAATGCCTTAGACAGTAGCATCATCAAGCCAGTCACGGCTAATCCCAGAAACTAAGCAACATGAGGCGACGGAGGTGGGGGAGGGGATAAATTTGGGAATACCCGAAATGAAAGGTGAATTGGGAAGTTGAGAAATATCCTGGAAAAGGCAATTGGTCACAACTGTAACCTTTACCCAATAATAGCTGGGCTTGAGGATGTCTTTACCTTTAAAAAAAATGACTTCACTTAAGACCTCAGTCTGCATTCTGAATGGATTCAGATGGATTTTCAGAATTCCAAGATAAAACTATCTTACTCTGATATTATTATAATACCATCTAGCCTGGTATTATTAGAATTGGCTGGTATAATAGACATAGTGCAACAAGCAATGGAATGTTTTAATTACAGTTGAATAAGCTGGTTTTTTCTATTTCATATAAATGCTAATTATAATTTCTAAGCTTAGTTTCCAAACCACTAGAACTGAATTCACATGATACACTAAATTCAAGTCAAACAAATCACTTAGCACAACGTGTGAGATCAGACATTGTCTTGTTGTGGAACTTTCAAGGTTCTGACATACAGAGACAGAGATAAATAAAGTAGAACCCCAAGGCTTGCAAATTCCTCAAAAGTGAAACCAAGTCTGGAGACACGCGAAACAATTCCCCAATACAAAGTTAAAAAATCCCACCCATAGAACTATGCAAGCAATTACGTTCTCCAATACATATTCTCGATCGGCTTTTTACGCAACGCCAAGCCTGCAGTCCCGAGAGCAGCCGATGACCTTGGGACAAAATATTTTGACTAGTGAAGCACCTGGGCAACCCCCCTCCCTCTGTTCTGTGTGGCAACCGAAAATGAGTAGGAAAAATGGCTTCAGCCATGCTCATTTGTAGAGTTGACAGGACTATATAACTCTATCTTTAGAGTGTTCTGAGGATACCAGTTCTAGAAAGCTGATTGATATAACTGAATTGTGGTCTCTATTAGTAGTATGAATTCTGTGCAACTTCACACTGTTTGTCTTTTAAATAAGCAATGAGATAACCTTATAGCTCCACAAATCAGTCCAGGTAAGTAGCTTTAAAATAGTTAAGATCAGATACCATGTTGGAGAACAGTGACATAAAGTGCATTTTTAGCGTTTATTTAATATTCTCTAAAGTTCTGGATATCCCACAGAGTGAGAGATACTATTTCCTTCCTTCCTTCCTTCCTTCCTTCCTTCCTTCCTTCCTTCCTTCCTTCCTTCCTTCTTTCCTTCCTTCCTTCCTTCCTCCCTCCCTCCCTCCCTCCCTCCCTCCCTTCCTTTTTTCTTCTATCTATCTTTCTTTCTTTCTTTTACATTATAGTATCGAGAATGGGTTGAAGTTGTATACACTTTTATTAAAGTTAAACAGTGCATGGATAAGAAACCATTTGAGAACTATATGAACAAACAGGGATTTAACTGAAATAAATAAAGCAACTAGAGAAAACTATTTCTGAAGTTGTCCAGCTAAAGAAACTATTTATCCTTGTAAACAAAACAAAGACTTTATCAATTATAACATATTCATAGTACCCTCAGACTTTTTTTTTAAACAAATTTTATTGGTTTTTTAAATTCTTAAGGCAACATATTCAGGACACACCGTGGTGCTGGGGTAATCAAACATCTTTAAACAAGACATATATACATAATATAATCAATACATCAAATATTCCCTCTCTTTTTCCCTCAAATAGCATAGTATATTTGGAATATCCAATTCTAGCTTAAATTTATTCAACCTGAACCTGTTTTCAAGCTTCATCAATTTCTAGCATAATCAAATTAACTTTAAATAAAAACATTTTCAATTCAAATATCCCTCCCACATATATTCTACTTTCTTAATTTTATCAAAATCTTATTTATTTCTTCTTCCATTAATCTCCCTTATTTAGAGTAAAATATTAATCTATCCTGTACCTATCAAATCTATCAATTAATCTAACTCTTCAAGTTAAGAAAAATAATATCATACCTAAAATCATATCATTTCATTAAACAAAATTCAAATCTCCAATTAAATATCATGACTAATAACATCCATATCATCAGAAAATCATATCATCTTATTACATTTCAATTAACTATTAGTTCACTTCAAATCTGAGACATCTCTTCAATTTTTGTCATTCCATTACATCATAATTTTCATAGAAATAAACCTAACATTCTAAAAAGAACATTCCTAGTATTCTAATTTGTATTTAATCCCTTATATAGAAAGATATCTCATTTTTAAACAAAAATATTAATCTATCCTAAACACTTCTAAATATATGTATTTATCAAACTATTCTATAGATATCTAATCCTTCACTTGATCAATCTCTTTAAGTTAACAAATTAATATCAAACCTTACATCCTACCTCCTACCTCAGATGTCAACATCACCCCTTGGATCCAAACACAAGTTAACAACCCAGAATTGACATGAATCTAAGAAAATTTTGGCCATCTACAGTCTGTCCATTTTCTTGTTATATAGAAAACTAAGGTTAGCCTTCCTGAGAAATTGATTGGTCTGGCCTAACCAATGGGACTAACATCAGGTTTGCAAGTCTGATTGTGTTTTACTTCCTTCTCCTTATAGTTGAATTCAGTGAATTGTGCCCAAGTATTATCTGGTAGTTTTGGATTTGGAAAATCCATCATCCTGGCAAGAGAGCTTATGCATCTCTGTGAAGGTCATCTTCCTGACTTTAGAGACACAGAACCCCTCACACATGGTCAGATACCTTCTGTATTCAGCAATCAATGTAAATTTTAGACTGATAATTATCGGTGGACACACTGCATTTCACTGTGCTGCCTGGAAGGCAATCTCGGGAGAATCTGCCATCTCAGACAATTTTCAATAAGCCCTATTTCATAAATCTCACACTGGATGTGAAATCAGTATGTCATTTTCTATTCCCCCCCCCCCTTCCTTTCAATCAGATCTGATTTTTGGAGACTGCCTAGATAAGTCCTTGCAATTTCTTTGGTGAAGTTTTTCAGAAATTTTTGCCGGTTTAACTGCTACACCAAACTGGCTGTCTTTCTTATCAATGCATATTATAATAGATTTAGAACATAGGCTGCAGATTGCTCCCTCTTAAGGCCTAATTAGAACCACTTTGGTGTAGTGATTTGGTGTAATGGGAGACTCTGAGTTCTAATCCAGATTTAGGCATAAATCTAGCTGGATGACCTTGGGCCTATCCAGTTACTTTCTCTGAGCCCTAGGAGGGTAGCAAAGGCAAACCACTTCTGAAAAACCTTGTCAAGAAAGCTATAGGGACCGACCATGCAGTTTCTAAAAATTGGGTGCAATTGAATTCAGAATGAAAGAAAAAGACGTAATTGCCTTGGGCATACAGATTGAAGGAAACCTTTTTATGCCTCTCATTGACGCTTGCTTACCTTTCATTTAGTATGATTCACAATAAAGTCTGAAATAATTGCAAGAGAGTGATATTCACATTACATTATTTTCTTTGGTTCACTTTCAAATATTCATCATAGCCCTTTCTGCATGTTAAATTACAGTTTTAATTGTAATAATGAAAAAACCTATTGTTGGGAAAAACGCTATGAATTTAAATGTATTTTAGAAGGAAAGTGAAGAACAAGATTTTAAAAAAATTACATATACTTGTGCCCCCTCATGTGTCGAAATTGTGAACAGCAGAGATAATAAATGCAGCTGGTGTCTTGTGTAGCTAATAGAGCTCAGAAAATGCTGTGTCAAAATCTACACTGCAATTTCTTAGAAGGGTTGCTTTATTTTTTAAAAGATATATCTGTTTTCTACCTTATTTTCACTATGCATAGAAATTCTTTGGAATTTCTCTTGGAGATGTTTTTGAACATATTATTTAAAGTGGTAGAAGGACCATTCCTATTGTTATATTCTGCTTTACAGATTTCCCCAACAGCCTGAAGCTTCATGATATGTTAATTGAACTCTGGGACTACTGGAGAGATGGCTGTATATTAAAGGATACACTACCCAAAAGTATTTGAGATGTTGGATTAGGAATAGGAAAACCTAAGAGTCCATTCTTAGCCATGACCACTTAATTATTGTTTCTCTGCCGAATCTACTTCATAGGGTTGCCATTGCCATTGAGAGACCAAAGTGAAGTAAAGCTATGTAAGGACTTTGGGGAAAGATGGGGATAAATCTAGCAAACAAATAACTCAATAAATAAATAGATAGATAAATAAATAGAAAGAGATTCAGTTTTGTCTAGTGGTTGAAGGACCAGGCTAGAAACTAGGAGACCATGAGTTCTAATCCAGCCATGTATTAGCGATGAAAGCTAGCCGGATGACATTGGCCCAATCAATCTCTCTTAACCCAGTTCACCTCACAGGGTTATTGTTGTTAGGAAAATAGGAGGAAGAAGGAGTATTAGATATGTTCACTGCCTTGAGTTGTTTACAAAAAAATAAAGGTGGGATATTAAATAAATGCAAGATGATGACATAACCCAAGTATTGTCCATTAAAAACCACGAAGAACAGATTATCTTTTATTAGATTGAATGCAAGGGAATTTCTCAGGAGAATTTCTCAGAAATAACATCAAAAATTTAACTCATTTGAACCCTTAGTGTAATTTGAATTGAATTGGAACTATTTTGCTTTTAAATTTGGGAAGCTGTTGAGTTACATACATAAGCCAAACTATCAGAATGAGAATTAAGAAGCTCATCCAAGCATAAAAAAAGCAAAGCTATCTTCTCAAAGTAAAACAGAACAGAGTGGCTGAGAATTATTTATCAGTTGTTCCAGAATAACTTCCAGCTTGCTGAGTTTAGTTTTCTTTGCTGAAGTAATTTTACTTGCATTTTCTTTTCTGCCGGTAGGTATGTCGAGAGTATCAGCGTGGCAACTGTAACAGAGGAGAAAATGATTGCCGGTTTGCTCACCCTGCTGACAGTGCAATGATTGATACCAACGACAATACTGTTACTGTCTGTATGGATTACATCAAAGGGAGATGTTCAAGGGAAAAGTGCAAATATTTTCACCCTCCAGCCCATCTGCAAGCTAAGATCAAAGCTGCCCAGTACCAGGTCAATCAAGCAGCAGCTGCTCAGGCAGCAGCTACTGCAGCAGCCATGGTAAGTCCAGAAAAACAAATCAAATATATCTATCTCATTGCCAGCCACTGAGCACTGTTAATGAATTGAACCTCCCTACTAAAGATAGGACGGTTTGAGTATCCCATTCCACTTCACTAAGCTGACAAGCATGTGATGCCAAGTCTGCTCTTACATAGTGCCAGATTCTACTAAAACATGTAGTCAGTTTGTCTATGTGTATATTGTGCATAGATGTACATGCCAGATGTACATATTAGCTTTGTGCCTATATTACATAGTGAGAAGCAGTAATTTATTGTGGGTCACCTGTACATCAATATTATTGATATGCATGCATATAAACCCTGACTGGCAAGTTTTTACATCATCTCCTACATAAAAATTACACAAGGAACTGATGCGTTCTTCAGTAGATCCCATGATCTGTCATTTTATGTACTCCATTTCCATCTGCAAAGAACTATACCATCAGAGAGGTGCAAATTTTTGTATAATTGATCTTATAGCTGGAAGTCCAGTTGCCTCGTGAAAAAGCATCTTTGGGAGAATTGATCTTATACTGTCTTATCTTTACTTCTGTTTTCCTTGGAAGAGATTTTCCCTCTCCTAGAATTCATTTTGTGCATTCATTTGCACAGAGTTGCCTTGAGGTGAGATGGGCAGCAAACACATTTAATAAACAAATGAATTTGCTTAGTGAATAGCTTAGATTACATTTAGCTAGCAGCAACTCAAAATAAGTGTTTAATGATTCTGGACATAGCTACAGTTTGCAAACTTATTTTAGAGATGACTTATTCTTTTCTGTCGACATTTATTATGTATAAAGTGATTTGCAGCAACACATGTCCAAAATTTACATATACCAAACAAAACCTCATTCTTGTTTCATATGGGAGGACACAGTGTTAGTGATCTAGCTCTTTGAAATTGAACACTAAGTATGCATTTGAGAATATATCCTGACAAACATGTCTAAGCTCATTTTCTTACGCGTTTACCAGTCTCAGTTTAAAGGCAAAGAAATTTATTTTTTTTCTTCATTGGAAAAGAAAATGTTGATAGAATTCTCACATGGGATATTCTTGCACTTACTTAGTTTTGAGGTGGCCATGGAATATGTTTGAATATCTGCCTTTCAGTGCAGTCACATGTTGTAAATGCACAGTTTACCTGGATCTCACCCTTCGGTAAAATCCCAAGGACAGACATGACAGAAATCATTCCACGAGGCATTTTCAGACCCAAGAAACACGAGAGCCTGGGAGACTAGTGCTTTATAAAAATATTTAAAAGGAAGACAAATAATACTTTCCCACTACCTCCTAATAATAAAGCATGGTCAAAAATACCAACAGAAGAATTTCTAAAGAAATTCTGAATCTTTTGAAGATACAAGTGGAAAAGAGAGGACATTTTAGGAATTGGAAGATGGATTTCTACTTGGATTGTGAGCAATAACTTTAATAAACATAATTGAAAGGGGTGGATTGAGGGCAGGTTATGGAAATATTTAAGAACACGCATTTCTAGCAATGGGACTATAAAGTAACTTGAATAAAATCATGTGTATTGTGCTTCTCTGAATTCAGCTATTATAATTAATAACTATTATTATACTATTACAATACTATAATTATTACAATACAATTACTGGAATTTTGATTGTGACATGGATCAGCACAATCACATTACTGGGAGAAATTAGACAATGAACCATTTGCCTAAACTGTGATTTCTAGTGGGGGATAAAAGAAAACCCTGTTTAAATGGTTCCACTTTTACTCTTTGGACGGCTGCTAACGTTAGGTGATACTCCTAGTTTCTAGCTCTTAGCCAGCATTGGCTGATAGAAAACACCAATCTGGTTAGTATTTGGATGGCACATTACTAAGAAATCATAGGACTATAGGCTGAAGTTGAAAAAATACCTGAGGAGAAGGCCTACTTCTAAATTCTTGTCAGGTAAATGATATGAAGTAACCAGAAGCCACACCCAGCTTAAAGAAATTGCCTTTACTTTAACATTATCCTATATTTCTTTTTATATAATTATATGATTTGACCATTAAATATTCCCATGAAACATTGTGGTGCAATATTTGCAGTGCAGAAAGGGACTACAGGAGAGAGACCTTTTTCTGTGTTTATGAAGATTAGCACAAAAATACAGAAAGGAGACTCTTTCTCACTCTTATTCCTTCTTTCAACCTTCCCTTCCCCATTAGAGTATCTTGTTTGTACTTAACTACATAGAGGTGTATCCTCACAATAACAACTCAATAGTGCCTTTATTGTGCATGCTTAGTCTTGTTATTCGTTGTATATGGCATTCCGATGATTTGTTTTTTATTTGTTTTTTTTCTCACCTACCCAAAATGCACTGCTGCCCCCATGATGCACCTCTGCTTGCTGTTTATGTTAATGCGCTTGAACCCCACTGGCCCATTGCCATCATGTGCTCGCTGCCTGCTAATTAAGACTCAGTCGGCTGTCAAATCACTGAAGCGACCCCTCGAGGCAACCTTTGACCTGGTACTATGACCTTTCACCTTTTAGCTTGGCATGTAGCTTTACTGTAGATACAAATTATTTTTTAATTAAATTCTTAAGTAATTTTTCCTTATTTCCTGTTATAAAGTATTGTGAGCTCAAATTAAAACTGAGTGTGGTTTCCTTGTTGGGTTTGTGGGAAGGTGATGGAAAGAATGTTTATTTGCCATCCTGAACCCTCCTGAAGATGGAGGATTCTACATTCAGTTTAATCACCTTGTAGACATTTCTAAATCTAGTAAGATTTTTTTAAAGGATTTTTTTTAAAATGTGTAAAATATATATGATCTATATATTTGTATCTGTTTGGTTGGCATGGCTTAACAATATTCTTATGTAGATTTAACATTTGTAATGCAAGTGCCAGCATGATTTGGTACTTTGTTTTGTTTTGTTTTTGCATGTTTAGATAGACTTGGGGATATGGGAGTAAAGTTTAATATTATATTAATCTTTTCTCATTCACTCTATAAAATTTCTCTTTAACATGGCTTTTACTTATCAATCCTCATGGAGCTAGCAGTGCAGCTTTTTTTTTTTCCTCCCTGGTATTCCTGCTTCTTTACTAAAACCTGAACCTTTTTATAGTGAAAAAGTGCTAGTTTATTGTTCCCAATGCCATATTGAAAGGACAGTAAGAAACCTTTCGTGCAAAGCTTCGGCTTTGCTCTTTCTTTGAATTGTAAAGTCTGCTCTGCTGCTTGCTTGCTCAAGGATGTAAAAAAAAAAGATGGTGGTGTTCAATTACTGTATTTTATACTGACTGTTCTATTTCTTCTCTCTTTTTCTCTCTCCATATTCCACCTTCTTTCTTTCTCTTTTCCTTTTCTTTCTTTCTTTCTTTCTTTCTTTCTCTCTCTCTTTCTGTCTATCTATCTATTTATCTATCTATCTATCTATCTATCTATCTATCTATCTATCTATCTATCTATCTATTTATCTCTTTCCCTATTCCCCTTTCTCTTTTCCTATTCCTCTTTCTTTCTTTCTCCTTCCTATTCCTCTTTCTTTCTCTTTTCGTATTTTCCTTCCTTCCTTCCTTCCTTCCTTCCTTCCTTCCTTCCTTCCTTCCTTCCTTTCTTTCTTTCTTTCTTTCTTTCTTTCTCTTTTTTATTCCTCTTTCCCTTCCTTCCTTCCTTATCTTTCTTCTTAACTGGGCTATCTTATCCTCATCTATCAATAGGGGATTCCTCAAGCTGTACTCCCCCCATTACCAAAGAGGCCTGCGCTTGAAAAAACCAATGGTGCCACTGCAGTCTTTAATACTGGTATTTTCCAATATCAGCAAGCTCTTGCAAACATGCAGTTGCAACAGCATACAGCCTTCCTTCCACCAGGTACGTGGCATTTTCCATATCCTTTGAAAAAGACCCCAGTGAGGTCGTTAGAATAATTTCCCATGGGTTAGCTAGGCTTTTCATTCTTAAGTATGATAAAAAGATGGCACGGGATGGGTAACATGCAAGGATGCCCAAAGAGACAATCTTGCTGCTAAACTGCAAATTCTGCATATATTTTCTTGGAAGCAAGGTGTTGGGTGCTTTTCAGCATAATCTGAAAATCTGCATCTCTGAAGTGTGCAATCATGTTTCAAAACAGCATTTGAAATCTTTTTTCTCTCTTCTCTAATCCTTCATTTTACACCTCTTATGTTGTTTTATACACACACATATATTTAACTGATGTAAGACCCCTTTGCTCAAGTGAGTATAACATGCATAGCCCAGTGAGAATAATATTTTCCACATGCTGAATTGTGCTAGAAAAGTACTTAGTCGTGAAATATTGTTATATTATTATTTATTTTTCTTTACTGACTATAATTCAAACTTTTGTCTTCAACTAAAATGCAAGATAAGCTTTGGAATAATAAATTAGTTTTACATCTTTTGAAATCAGGGTGAACATTATAGTGATGGAGTTTCATTTTTCACTGATTAATCAACAAAGGGGTCCTACACAAGTATCTTTTTCATTCCTGCAAGTTAAAGCACAACAGATTTTCATTGCTATCTTATGTTCATTTGCTAAACATTCTATGCAAAAGTGTGTGTTGGTTTCAGACATGAAGAAGGAGGATGACTGAAATTTAAAACTGAAAATATATTAGTTTTGTAGTTTGAACATGATGGTCAACTAAAATGATCTTTATATTTTTGCATGGGTACCATAATTAGTTGTATGGATTATGAATAACAATAATAATAACAAAAGTAGTAATAACAAAATAACAGTGACACCTCTGTCCCAAGAATTAAATGAATTACCGTAATGCATATTATTTGAATTTTTAAAATTATTACTTCAAATTTAAAGTCCACTTTGAATATCAAGACTCAGTCTAGCAACATTGATACTTAAATGTTAGATAACTAGGTAAGGTTATATTGGTTGACAATGTTCAAATAGTCATAGCCATAATTTTTAATATCTATTTAATTGAATTTTCTTACGTGTATAAGAATTCTAGAGGGGGGAAATCTATAGAAAAAAATACATAGCATTTTGTCTAATTGATTTTATTTTCAGGAAATATTTTTTTAAAATATGGCTGCTTCCAGATGTGTTAGGAGTACAACATGAGCAATTCTGAGTCTCTATTGCTCTGAAAATTTTGGGAATTAAATCCTAATATATCTGGGAACAACTAGAATGGGGGAAAATTGAGCTAATGCTTTGATCAGATATTTCCTTGCAATAACAGGACTCATCTAAATGTACTAAATTAGTTAAAGCAGCTTCAAACTATGTTTATTTGGTAATTGATTTATGAATTTCTAGATTGCCTAACTCCAGAATGATTCTGGGTAGCTTCACAAGTAAGAATCATTGTCAAAGGACAACATAACAACTACCTCATTGCCCACAAATCAAAGGGTCATGTCCAAGCACTCTGACCCAAAGCCTGGAGGAATAAAAACAACAAATTTTTAAAGCTCATGAAGCAGGGATAGTGGCAGCCATATGAATCTCCATGGGGATGCTGTTCTGAATAATAAATGTTGTGACAGATGAAGCCCTCTTCCTGAGTCCTGTTAGATGCCATCACTTAGCTGATGGGACTCCAAGCAAACCAGAATACAGGACAGGCCAATACTATAGGAGCCAAGCAATCCCCCTTAGCTGGCCCTAGAGCATTAAAGGTAATCAGCACTTTAATTTGCTCTCAGAAGCCAGCTGGAAACCATTGCAGTTCACATAGCAAGATGACACATGGGAATAGCAAACTGCTTCATTGTGAACCAAATACACCTCCTGAGTGGTCTTCAAGAGCAACATCTGCAGAGTGTTACAGTAGAGGTGTTCTGGAAGATAACCAAGCCATGAATGACTGTAAAGAAAATTGATGTCAGTCTTAGTAGGTAGACCAGAGTGGAAACACAACCAAATGAGCTTTTTCTACTCTATTATAAAGCTACATTAACAGAACATTGCAAGTCTGAAAATACAAGTCTCATTTACAGCCTAAGAAATTAGGAAGGGCCTCTTCTGAGCCTCTTCCCCTACCCTCTATCTAGCTACTATCGCTTATATGACTGTTTCCTTGGTAGCATTTCTTGGCCCAGTTTCCCAAGGTCTTTCATATATAGCATTACAAAGGAAGACCTCTTAATCTTGGCGCATACATTGAGCTTGTTGCATGCAATTTCCTTCCTGGCTCAGCAGGACCTGGAATTTCAGGAAACTTCCAGATAGTGTTCCAGCCACAAATGGGCCAATACAACCCCAGTCACAGTCAAAGATTAAAAGTTCCCTAGAACTGGAAGGAGAACCTTCCTCTTTCATAATCACTTAGTATTTCTAGGGTTAAATCTGAACCTATTGGTTTTCAAACAGATCCCAACAACTCTTAGGCAGTGAAACAAGATCTTGATAGCTGTTAGTTGTTTAGGACAGGGGTCCCCAACTCCCAGTCTGTGGACTGGTAACGGTCCGCGGCATGCCAGCAACCGGTCCGCACAAACAAGCAAAGCCCCATCTATGGGATGCAGGCAGCACACAAAACCACACACTCTCTGGTCCGCGGAAAAACCTTTCTCCACGGAACCGGTCCCTGGTGCCCAAAAGGTTGCGGACCTCTGGTCTAGGAGACAAAGATACACATCTCTTACCATTAATATACTGATTATACGTGTCCCTGAACTGTCTCATGTAGATATTACACAGGAGAGGTGAAAACATCAAGCCTGAGGCATCCTGCAAATCAGAGCCAGACATTCATTCATATATGGTTTAGTGTTATGTATTAACCAGCCTTCAAACGTAGTAACATATCTAGATTTACCAAACCTCCACCTGAAGCTTAAACATATGCCAGTTAGAAAGCAAAGCTTAATGTGGCACTACTACAGTGTTGCTTTTTTCTGCATCCACATTAGTCATGAATTAGCATATAAAACGTACCTGTAAATCAAACTTAATATAAAACAATATATGAGTAAGTGTCAAAATTGGACAACTGAAACCTCTCCTTACGTTATTAGAGTCTACTTTTAACTTAGTAGTTCATTTTAATCAAAATACCAACACACAGTTCAGTCTGCTTTCTCCTTGCCCTGCTCATGTAAGTCTAGTTCTAATTACCACCACCTTGCTGTTTGATTTGATTGTGCTATTGGTTACATGCCACTGTTTTCCCATAATAACCAATTTTTCCTTCTTTGTTCAAATGAGATTTTCCTAATTACACGTGTGATGGGTTGTTTTAATTCTTTTCCCTTTGCAAATCCACCTTCCTGTTGCAATGCATGATGGGCAGGCTCAATATTGTGCATGACACCCGCTACAAGTGTTGGTAGGTGCCAGCTTTGTTTCTTGATTATCTTAAACCTGTTTAGCAGCTCACAGACTTTCAAAATCCACTACTAGGTTTTAACTTAGAGTTACTGTGCAAAATCATTTTTCTTCCCTTGCACTAACACTTGTCAATTAAATGCATTTGCTTTATTTAATTGACACAATTTACTTAGAAGCCATTTACTTCCTACCATTATCAAGTTGTTCTGTGCCACATTTTCCCCGTCCCTTTTTATCAGCTCTGGTGGATTTTGACTGGACTTTGAGTTCCAGTGTTTTAGAAAATTATTTTGTGTTTAAAACAGAAAAAGCTAGTTACACATTTTATGCAAGAAATGCAGAATTAGAGTTTTATTTCAGCAGATTCTAATAATATCAGAAGTTATAATGGGAGGGATTGGGAATATGGTTATCCTAAGATTTTCAAACTATTAAAGAGAGTGCTGTTTGTAGTTTCTTGGGTCTAAAATGAAATAGTTGAACTTTATTGTATTGACTTTGGTGATTCAGTGGTAATGAGCATTTTTCCCTTCCCTTTTCTCCTTTCCTTTTGTCTTTTACCTTGTCTTCCACCCCGCTCTCTGGAATGCTGCCCTGCTTTGCGCTGTGGTTGCATGTCCTTTTCGCTGGTGGCGGTACCTCGCCCCATGGCTATTCTGCTGATATAAATACCATACTCTACCATTTTACCACCTCTTGCCATGGTTTCCCATACTGCTTCACTCTTCTGTATGTTTGCTTATATGGTTTTCCTTCCAAAAGTTCCCATGGTGCACGGCGCTACGCCCGCCACTGTGTCTGCAGCAACAACATCTGCCACAAGCGTCCCCTTCGCTGCAACTGCCACAGCCAACCAGGTTTGCTAATTTACAGCTTTGTTTCTTAAACATAACTCAGAATCGGTGCTTTTAAGGAGCATGGGGATTTCTTTTATTTTGTTTTTTTGGTTTGTTTGGTTGTGGTTTTTTTGTTGTTATTTTGTTCGTTGGTTTATACTTCTTGTTGGCCTACACATTCTCTTTAGATCTGCAGCATAGCTTAATTGGGCTTTTCTCCCTGCTCTCCAGTAATAAGACTTTCCTGAATTGATCAACATGTGACAGATCTTATGCCTCCCACTTCCACGTTCACTGTTACAAGAACAGATGTATAGAAAGAAAAGATGAGGATATAAGATCACATTTTTTTTTTCTATGTAGAATAGTTAACTTTTTTCAAGCCAAGGCAATATCTAACCTAGGAATGGCAAATTGGTGAAGGAAAGGGTAGGCAGACTCAGAAGAAAGAAATGGGCAGAGCCAAGAAAAAAAAATTAATTTGATTTAATTTAATAAAGATTTAATTTAAATTAAATTAAATAGCTATACACACAGACATTTATATACATACATACATAGTCATATACATATGCATAAATACATTCTGTACATACACTTTGTATTAAAATTATATTTCATCGGCAATTTTTGGAGGCTGTTCTAGAGTCAATGGTAAAACAAGCTTGATATAACACAAAGCACCAAAGGATGTTATAAGTGTATGCTGTATACTTAAGCTACAAATGCCATCCCTTTAAAGTAGCTCAATATTATTTTCTCCAAAATGATAGCCAAAGCAGAAAGCCTCTAGCTTGGCTGAGGTCATCAGAGAAACACATGACAAGAAAGTAAATAAATATTTGAGAACAGTCTTCCTACATGCTGTTCTCCAGATTGCATAAATGCTGGGTGGTGATGATAGAGTTGTTGAACTTAACTAGAAGGCACTATGTTTTGGAATTCTGAATGCTGCTATTATCCACTTAGTAGGCCAGATCTCAAATTTACAACTCTTTAATTTTAAGCTTCCAGAGCATTAAAGTTAATATACTAGAATCTTTGAACTTGAGGAGCTAAAATGATATTCTACTTTATACACGTACAAGAAATCAATATTCTACTTCATATGATATTCTACTTTATACCACGTACAAGAAATCAATAACTGAATGAGTAGGAATCTCTAATCATCCTACTGTTGACATAATGCCCAGCATCCCCAATCATGGTCATGCTGGCTATAGCTGCTGGCCGCTGTATTTAAGTAGTATTTTGGGGTCCTGTAGTTCCCCATCTTCATCTAACCAATACCAGGCAGTGAGGAAAAATTTGATACCATTAACATCTATTTCCTTAAAAATCAGGGTGGGTGGGTGGGAATCATGCTTAAGTGAATTAATTTCCAAATTTTATCTCCAAAAGGAGAATTGGAGTTAAATGATAGATGAATGTATTTACAAAGTCAGGTTGATAAAATTAATATAAAGATTCTGAACTTGACATAACCTATAAAAGAAGAAAATTTGTGAAAATTCTACTGGGTGTATTCCTACTATACCTTAGGACCATTCTAGATATTGAACTAGTTTTCAAGTCAGAATAAGCCAGCGTATTAGTTCTTGGTTGGCTTCTTTCATCAACAAAGCAGCAAACAAGCAAGAAAAGTTTCATCTTTCTCGGTTTATTAAGTGGTACATCTGAACACAGGTCCCTGGTTTACTTGCTTACAAATGTAAGGAATGCAAGCTAAGAAAAAAAGTTCCTCGATGACAAAGAAGATAATTATTCAGATGCACCACTGAAAGAGTACAAAGAGAGAAAAGCTTTCTCTGTGTGTTTTTTTAAGCACACTGCCACCTGATAAGAACTATATGAGAATTTTCAAGCTCAGTCCTAAAATCATAATATATAAGTAGTTTCTTCGTTCCCTTTATGTATGGGAAAAGGCATGGTCTATTAAAATGTCATAAAACATTGTAGTGCCCACTCACCCCCTCATAAAAGGTTTCAATTTCATTTTCAGAATTCTGCTGGAAAATAGGAAAGACAATCCACAAACAAGTAAAAGTAATCCCATCGGCATCCTAACTTGGCCAGATTGCTTGTTATGATCTTATTACACATTTTTGCTTATGACCCAGGATAGCTTACATCTCACACTATAATACAAGTTTCTTGGCCCAAACTGGCACCCTAAGATGTTTTGGGACATCAATACTGAGCAGGAATTTGGGGGGACTGATTAATTGGATATAATTAGTCCTCAACTTACAAACACAACTGGAACTGGAATTTCCATCATAAGTCATTGTTCCATCATAAGTCCAATTGAATCCTATTTTACAACAACCTAGAACTAAGAAATTTTCTGACGGTTAGAACAATTAATCAGTTGAACAACCTGCCTCCAGAAGCTGTGAATGCTCCAACACTGGAGGTTTTTAAGAGGAAACTGGACAGCCATTTGTCTGAAATGGTATAGGGTTTCCTGCCTGAGCAGGGGGTTGGACTAGATGATCACCAAGGTCCCTTCCAACTACTACTACTACTACTACTACTATTATTATTATTATTATTATTATTATTATTATTATTATTATTATTATTATTATTATTATTATTATTATTATTGCACTTTAGTGAATTCAGCTTTTTCAATGAACTTTTTTTTTGCTGGAAATCAGCAAAAAAGGTCGTATGATCACATGACCTCGAGACACAGCCAGTTGTAAATGTGACCCAGTTACCAAGCACCCAAATTGTGAGCCAATGACCATAGGGAGTGGTGTGGTAATCATAAGTGCAAGTACAGGTTGTAGTCACTTTTTCTGAGGCCATTGAACCATTGTTAAATGAATCAAAGTTTTATCTTGATGGCTAAACAGTTGACGGAGAGCAACCATCAGATTGTCTTGTTTTCCTATATAAAGACCACTGTAGATATATCTACTTTCCATTTTAGATAAGTCAGGATAACCATTTTCCATTTTAGCTAAACCAAGATAACACGTTTTCACATTAATTGTGATTTTACATAATGCCAATAACAAAGGGGTCAAGGTAAAAGCACATTCCAGATATCTTTGAATAGTAAGATTTAAAAACAAAAGTGCTGTCTTCTTTATAGCAATTTGATGTTTAATTTACAGCAAAGAAAAGAGTGACTAGCATAGTATACAAAAGAGTCCTGGATGTATTCATTAGGCATTAATAATGAAAAGTTTAGCTATCAGACATGTTATTTTTCAGAGAGGAAAGAAAGAAGGGAGGGAAGGATGGAGGAAAATTCCTCTTTCCTTTTCCCCCCCATCTCTTTGTACAGATGATTCTGAATATTTTTTCCATATTCTTTCAAGGGCTTCTCCCACACAGATTCTCGAGGTTTTGTTTTTGTTGTACAATTTGATCATTTCATGCATATCTCTCTGGAACCTCATAATGCGCTCCAGTCAAGTTTTGTAGCCTATTCTTTATATATACATATATAAGCAATATATGTATATAATACATGAGCAATGCTGACATGATGCAGTGCCACAAAATGCAATGTTCATGCATGCGTAAGTACTTGAGATCTGGCCCCCTTCCTCTTTACTGACTGGCGCTGAAGCTCCTTGGTCTGTTTTGACAGCGATACTCTTGAAGCTTCTAGACAGCTGGATGCAACATATCTTTCTGCTGCAGTAGCAAACCAATGGTATGAGAAGCTTCATTACACTTGGGACACATTTATGTGCAAAAAGAGAATTTAGAAATGTATAGATTAGTCTTCCCCAATCTGGAACCTTTCAGATTTTGGGAGATTCCAATTCTTCTACTTGCTGGGGATTTGGGGAATTACACCCAGCATATCTGGACAATATTGGAGCCAAATTGGAGAAGGCTTCTATGGAATATAGTTAAAGAATATTAGGGATTGGGCTGAATTAGAGGATTTTGTTTACTTTTGGAACTTCTGTGCTCTAGTACTAGAAGCCAACAGGAAGTAAGTAAATCATGTAGTATACATTTGTATGAATGTTTTTTTTTTTTATCCTATCTGAACTTGTTTGACATTTAACTTTTTGATGCAAGTGCTTGTGAACAATTATCTGCTTAAGAAACTGAGGGCTTACATTTATTTCTATATTCAGGGGTTAAAATGAATATTATAATATCTCTTGGAGAAATCTGTGTGTGTGTCTGTGTCTGTGTATACACACACACATACAAGCAGGTATTATAATATTCATATATATATACAGTATATGCTGTTTTACAATGGAAAGATTTGCAATATAATCCATGCACTCCATTGAAATTGGAGGAAGAACATCTACTGCTTATAACAGATTCCCCTCAAGATCAATCACAGGAAATTAGCAAGGTAAAGTGCTTGCCTCCTGCACAAAGTACTTTCAGAACAGATCCATTTTGAAAGTAGTCAGCTCTTGATTAAATACAACCACCAAATAAAGCAATTTTTGTTGTTAAAAATGTTTGTTGGCAGTTGGGCAGGATGAAATTTAGAACTTCTGTTATGGTGACTGATATAATTGATGCTATTCTTTAAGTATTGTTACAGCAGGATTTTTCTTGATTGCTCTAATTACTAAACAGATAATTTATGCAACAAAAGAAACTGTTCTTATGGATACCCAAATATTTAGATTTTCTAACCAACCCCTAAAGAAAATGTGTAAAAAGTTATGTAGTTCAAGGTCCCGATGCTGTATTCTGCTGAGCCCTTCACTTGAATTTCCGTTCTTTTTAAACAGTCAATGACATCAGTTACTGTTATAATAATAATAATTTCAATTTTGCATTGAATATGCAAAATGGACAGGACAAGAGTTTGCTTCTGAAGCCAACTGTTAAAATCAGAAAACTGAAACAACCCTAGTTCTTATAATCTCTGTGTAGGCCAACAAAAAGGGTGTTTGAAATGACCGAACTGCATGAATGTTTAACTGTAAATGTATGTTTCTTTTAAACAGCCAAAAATGGTTGATCTCCTACTTAACTGAATGTTCTCATTTTAATTGCTAGCTATGTTTCTGTTAACATATATTACATAATACATAGCTCTGCAGTTTTTCATTTGATGTATTATTACATAAATTAAAGTTTATATTTTTAATAGATTCCCATAATATCTGCCGAACATCTGACTAGCCACAAGTATGTTACACAGATGTAGACACTTAATCATCAAACAGTAAGTATCTCAAATGCATACTATTGTATTTTGATACTTTTGAGAAGATTTGCATTCCATTGTCCTTGTACATGATTGTTGATTGTGTATATATCTTTGTGTTTCACTAGTTGGATGTCTGTTGTATTAAATTCTTCTATTAAATGTTTTCAAATTTAAATTTATCTTTTATATTTTCTATAAACTGCCAAGACTCAGGTTGAGTTCAGTAATACAAAAATACTTGTAACTAAGTAATATTAACAGTTGACATCTCAGAAAGTATAGGAGGTTAAAGTGTTGTTCCTTGATATTGTTTTATATGCTTACTCAAACATCAATACATCTGCATTTAAGTGGTAAATATATCTACATATGAGTTTAGCCCTAATTTTTTATGAACAGTTTTATGCAAATAAAGGAAATATATCCTTGATTCATCCATGCAATCTGAAAGAATATACTATGGAATTTGTTGACAAAGGAATTTTAAAAGAGCATTAGACAAATAGTGAGAATTTTGCTATTTATTCCTGCTGGTTACAAAAGTCATGTGATCCTCAATAATGTTTGCTAGCCAGCAACAGAAAATAGATATTTTATTCATGTCCTGCTCATAATGCAGGAAGGGAAAAAAAGCCATTTGATCTGATCAGGAGGGTTTCAAGGTTCCGATAGACAAGACCAAACAAATCAGAACTCCGAGGCTAGAAGTTTCCTTAAACAGGGTTACAAAGAGGGATTTTTTTTAATGTTCTTAAGTAATACTATTATGGAATGATTCTTTAAATTTTATTTTTAATTGGCCCAGTATCCAGAGTATATCAATAAGCATTCTGAAAGATTTTTTTAAACACTCATTGTAAAATTTTAATGCATGGGTAAAGGACATACCATAATGATCCATGATTGGTCATCATGTATATAGTCAGCCATGGCCCACGTGTCCCCATTACATTTTTATAGCAACATATGAAGAAATGGAATTCAGCAATGTTTTTTAATGAGAATATTACGTAGATGCTGCTGCAGTTAGTCACAAGTAATATAAAGTTCATATCTTCACTGTTAATTTAGTTTTAGCTGAGGGAAATAATCATAAACTCCTTCCTATTCAGAAGGATATTTTAAATTGATTTGATTATGTGTCTTGACTTTTAGCAACTATGTAAAATGACTTGTGTAGAATGATTTGTCCTCTCCTGGCCCTTCAGGTCTTTCAACATTCCCCCTGTATTTAATTGAGTCTATCTATCTTGCCGATGGCCTTTCTTCTATTTTCCCCAGCATTCTCAAGGGGACGTGGTCTTCACAAAGGGCTTTTACATATATGTTTATTTAAATAAGTGGCTTCTGACTGAATAATTCTGTTAGATTAAATCATTAATATACTACTTGTTTAAGATAATTTTTTTTAAAAAAATCTCCTTGTTTTTCTAGATCATATGACAGAGAAGAGGACAGCGTGGTTGAGTGAAGAATCAGGACAGGTCATTAGCCATAATGTATATACCGTAAAATAACAGCACCCAAATTTCCTCAGCAGTAAGACATCCACATATTGCATGTTAACAAGATGAAATGACAACTTGGAAATTCACTGCACACTGTTGCCTATATACTTTGTACATTGAATAGATATTTGTGCTGGGGTGATCATATTGTCTAAAACAACCTTCCTTAACTTGATGCCCTCCATTTGTGTTGATCTATAAATCCTGGAAGTTATAGACCCAAGAAAGCTAAAGGGCATCAAGTTGGAGAATGTTAGTGTAAAGACTACAGCATTGTCCATCTTTTCTAGCACACAAGTATGCAATGCATACCAAGCTGACGTATGCATTGGTAGACTCTTTTCCTACATAATCATGTACGTCATTTTGAAAAGACAGACTGTGATGTAGCCATAGATCTATAATGTATTGGTACGTCTGTAGACCAAGATATAATTTTTAAAGTAAGTTTATTATCTCAAGGTTTACAAATAACAAAAGGTGCACCTTGTATTTAAAATTGCCATTATAGAAGAGACCGTGCATGCACAGTATAATTTTTTCCTTTTTTGTTTTAAGAGTAATATTTTTAAATGTAATAGATTGTAAGAAGTGGTAAAAGAGGTATCTGACAGAGATGAATGTGCCAAGTAAAACCACAACTGTGTATATTTTTAAAGCACATCAATGGCTTTAAGTACCGTGTTGTTAAAGATTTTCATGAAGTGCCATAGACTGTAATCAAAGTAGAGTATTATTTCTTCAGTGTTACTTTAAGAGCCACATTTTTGCTTGTTTTGCTAGTAGGTAATCAGTCAAAGGGCACCCTTCCGTTTCAAACCAAAGCTGTCTCAGAAATGGCCACCTCAGTTAATAATAGACAGCACATTTTTTGTTATTTTTTTTAAAGCAAAAACAAGAGTGGATATATATGGATCATTCCTACACATACTGGATATATAAACCTATAAATTATTATAAACCATTATAGTTGCAATAGTTTTTGCAAAGTATACTGTATAACAAACAATATTTTAAAAAGGGAAGAGCCATTTCTGAGACAATATTAGAAAAAGTCTAAATAATTTTATTTTGCTTCAATTTTCTAACCTCTGTCAAAAGTCCAAGAGACTCTAAATGTGTTGAAGGAGATGGGTTTTGCTTTTCTGATCCAATGCATCACTTCAAAGTCACACACTTAAAAAAATAGTGACTCTAATCATGGGAAAAGCACTGACATCAGATGCCTGATTAAAAAGAAAACCAAAATAATCAACAATCAATGAAAATGTTAATTAGAGTAGGCGCTGGGTGGGTTAAATATCGGGTGAGTTTTATATGTGATTTCTTCTGTTGAGATTTAACTGCTTTATAGCCTTAGAAAGCCTTTACAAATTGAAACAAAAATAGATGTGCATTCAAGTTTTTAAGATGGATTCATCCAAAGGAAATCCTTTGTGTGGTTTGGATGTTGCAGTTAGTAAAGGATATATTTTGCTCTGTTCAGCAAAGCTCAAGGTGGGGGCCAGGTCTCTGGTAGCGTCGCGTAGAATGGGAGAGGTGAGGGTTCGGTTCTAGAATTCTCCATACTTCCAAGTTTACTTGCAAGTTTTTATGCTTGAGAGATGCTTTCTAGTTAAAAAAAAAAAAAAGAATGATGTGTTGATTTTACTGATTGTACTGTACATCTATTAAAGCCTTAGATTATTACATTACGGGTTAAAACCCATACCAATGTAATTTCAATCGTGTTAAGAAAGTATAGGTGACTTCACATGTTATTGTAGTTTACTTACATTTAGAGAATATGACTTATTTTTCCTTGTTAAAATGGTAGTTTTTATTTCGTACATTTATTAGATCATTTTCATTTTCTATTACCAGATGAATGCCATTTAAGTTTATAGAATTTTGTTTTATTAGATTTTACTGATGAATTTTTTTCAAAATATGAAAAAAAATTAAAAATATTTTTTCTTCATAGCATATGCAGTTTTGAATTTACATGTAGTGTCATGAATATTCGTATTCTTGTTAACTAAATGATTTATATTTTACTGATTTAATATTACAATGTAAGAATATCAGTCATTGTTAGTTCTTGTCTAGTTTTCATTAAAAGAACAAAGATCTTTTATATGGATATCTTATATAATCATTGTTAAGTAAGAAGTTAAGTTGTTGCTAATGAAATGATCCTGGCAGACAACTGAGTAATATTTTGATGATTTATTTTGTTTGTAATTAATTATAAAAGAAAAAATCTAGTTCTTAGATATTAGAATAAAATTTATTTTCTACTGTATCCATTTCAAATGTTAAAATATTGTTTAAATATTTTTTGAAATCCCTGAATATCAGGCCTTCTTATAAATAAGCTGCATAATCAGTAGATCAAGGGACTTTTTGTTGATAATCCAAATACTCAAAAAGTTTACGTATAACAAGAATTATAATAAGTGTGAGTGCTTGTGCATACTCTTGAGGGATGATTATGCTGCAATTTAGCATGTGGGAAAGTATAGAGAGAAGGTTGACCTTTTGCACTTCTGTATATAGTCAAATAAAAATAAAGAGAGAAACCTGTATAATAGTAAGATCTTATTTTGAATAAAAATGTCTATAAATACAAGGAGTTTTGTTAAGGCTTATAAAAATGACAGGCTGAACAAAATTGCTTGCAAAAAAGTGGCACAGAATTAGCACTCCATACCCCTTTGAAAAAGTGGCTTTGCTTTATGTGAACAGCTTCTAGTTTGCCAGGATTCTTTCAGCTGGAAAGATTGGCCATCCTTCTCATGACTAACAAAAGCTGCACTGGTCTAAATCTGCCTGAAGATAATTTCTGATGAGACAAGAAAAATAAAAATTATTTTTTTAAAAATGAAATTTCAGAAAAACAGGTACTTCCAACCATTAAAGGTAAATCATGGATCTAATATGTCTTACATTACTCAAAACAACTACTGCATGTTTCAAGTATCAAGGAGAGAGAGAAAGAGAAAGAAAATATAAATAGATATAAAATATATATTCTATTCAAACCAGTTTCTGAAAAAATTCAGTAGTTTTATTATTCACACACTAGCGTAAACACACACATACACAGAGAAAGCGATATTGACTTTCACATGCACACTAAAGAAGTTTAAAAATGTCAACAGGCAAACCAAAACAAAACCATCATAGCTGTAGTTGTTATGTAATTATTTTTATTGCTGTAGTGATCCGGTTCTTTTAGCAGGTGAAAAACAAATACTCTTTCAAATTTACCATTTTTAACCTAAAGCACTTGACAAACCATGTACTACATGAAGCCAAAGTGAGGGGGGAGGGAACCAATGATTGGATCTATTCTGTCTCATAATTCATATTGATGAATTAGTACATGTTGCACTTCCTTGCAACCCTATAACTTTCATCTGCTGAAAGGACAGGTGTGCTTGGTTTTTACTATTATGTAATCACAGACTTAAATTTGCTTGGTAGTTGCTCCTACTTATGTACTCTGTCCTGGGCTGCAATTTGTTTTTAAGCTTATTTTATTATTACTGCTATAGCTGTATGAAAAAAAAAATAAAGTTAAATTGCCCTAATAAAATTTCTTTTAATTATCTTTTTTTCTGTTTTCAAGTTTGGGAAAAGAGAGTTTCTTTACTGTCATTCTCATTTGTGGTTGGGGCAAGGGAGGGCACCATCTCTATTGGTACAGCTCACTGTAAAGGCTGATGTCTAGGTTTTGGTATAGGCGTCTACAAATATGATGTTAACACTCACATAGTGAAGAACCACACATATCTCTCAATTACTCACTAGTCAATTCTGTTTCTCTCTGAGTAGGACTGAGTTCACTGGCAAGTTCATTATTACTCATGATCTGTGTTGCAATATCCTTGTGTGAACCCAAGGGTATGAACTGATCTTGAGACCTATGGAGGTGATACAGGAGCTCTAGTGAACTCATGAATGTTCATAAAATATTGCCATAAAATTGTGGTCTCTTAGTTCTGTTGAACTTTAAACACAGATGATAACGTGAATTATTTATTACTAGACAATCTGTGACCCATTGGGTCATGGTTTCAGAGACATTTCCTTACCCTTAACAGAGAAACACAGTGACCATAAATGGGTAAAAAAACCACTGGGATCAGGAGTGACTTCAGACGTCTTGCCAATTTCCTCATTGACTTTCATTGTAGGAGGTGGTAGAGAGTGTTGGAAATGATCATATGACCACAATTTTGCCAAATTTCAAACTATAGGAGTTGTGGGTCCTAGATTTTGGACATATTCTGTAAGCCCATCTGAGGTACATAGATTCAAAAATTGTTACCCTATGAATCTTGAACCATGAGATAGATAGATAGATAGATAGATAGATAGACAGACAGACAGACAGACAGACAGACAGACAGACAGACAGACAGACAGACAGACAGACAGACAGACAGACAGACAGACAGACAGACAGACAGACAGACAGACACAGACAGACAGACAGACAGACATGATGCACCATTCCATCCAATTGAAGGTTGGAAACAAGAGTTTTAACACTCTGTAAGTTCTTTTATACCTGTAGTGCTTCATCTGTAGATAAAGTAAAGGAAAAAGAGAACATTTGATGCAAACAGCTACTTCAAGTTTTAAACAGTCTCAAAGTTTTCAACAATTTCTTTTTATGAGACTCCCCCCAACTTCAGATTTCAAACCATTTTGATTTATCTCTATTTCTTTCTATTACATGCTTCTGGTGAATAAAAGAATAAATACCACTTTTCTTGGGTAAAAGGGAAGAACCAGGTAGGATCCAGTGTTAGCAAGCATAAACCCATTTGCTCAATAGAACATATTTGTTCTGCTCTATGGTTCTCCTTGAAACCTCAAAATCTACTGAGTCCTCATTAGATTTTGAGAGTGCTCAAAAGCAATAGGTAAAAGTGAAATCACTCCTTTCTGGTTCTTCTACTAGAAAAGGTTAATGTGCTGCTTCTTTATAAGCCCTGCATATGAGTTAACCTGTGGCTATATTCTCATAATAGATAACAGGTGAACTATTATGTAAGTACAAATAGTCCTCAACGTACGACCACAATTGACCCCCAAATTTCCAGTTTTTAAGGGGTTTTTGCCCAAACTTAGATTTCTTGACTTATTGTTAAGTGAATCACTGCAGGTATTCAAGTTAGTAACACTGTTGCAAATTGAATCTGACTTCTTCCCCCCTTGACTTTGCCCGCCAGAAATTGCAAAAGGTGATCACATGGCCCTGGGACATTGCAACCTTCATAAATATGAGCTAGTTGCCAAGTGTCTGAATTTTGATCATGTGACTAAGGGGATGTTGCAATGATCATAAGTGAGAAAAGTGGTCATAAGTTTCAATTTACAGTGTTATAACTTTGAACGGTCACTAAATGAAAGGCAGTAAGTCAAGGACTACCTGTACAGGTGGTCCTTAACTTACCACAATTGAACCGCAAATTTCTGTTGTTAAGTGAGACATTTGTTAAGTGAGTTTTGTTCCATTTTACAACATTTCTTGCCACAGTTGTTAAATGAATCACTGCAGTTGATAAGTTATGGTTGTTAAAGTGAATCTGGCTTCCCCATTGATTTTGCTTATCAAAGGGTTGCAAAAGGTGATCACATGACCTTGGGATACAGCAGCGATCATAAGTATGAACCAGTTGCCAAACATCTGGATTTTGATCATATGATAATGGGAATGCTGCAAAAGTCATAACTGAAAAACAGTCATAAATCACTTTTTTCAGTGCCATTTGCTATTTTGAACGGTCATTAAATGAACTGATAAGTCAAAGATAAGTTACCAGATACGTTAAATGGCTCATTGCTATCTCCCTTTCATCCAGTCTGCACCCAGTATTTACAAATAACCACTGTACCACTGCTTCACTAACAACTATATGCACGCATGCACACAAACAATGTTAAATAACAACTGTAGGAATCAGTCTATACACCTCTTCATATATTACTTTTTGTACTTTTCACCTTGTTTTGTTGATATTATTCTGAACCTGACCCAGCCATGATTTTCTTAGACTTCCTCTAAAGCAGTTCGATTTTCCTTCATATACAGACAGTTCTTACTTAATATCCACTCATTCAGCAACCGTTTAAAGTTACAATGTTGCTGAACAATGGGCACTTACAATGAGTCCTCATCATGGTGACTGTCATAGTATCCCTGCAGTCACATGATCATAATTCAAGTACTTGGCAGTGTTCTACAGTCATGTAATCGCCATTTGCAACCTTCACAGCTGGCTTCCAACAAGCAAAGTCAACGGGCAGCCTACAGGAGGTCTCAAATTATAATCATGTGACTACAGAGCACTGTGAGATTTGCCTAACAATGACAACTGGAACTGGCAGAACAGCTGTTTTAAGTTGGCATGATCACATGACATCACACCTTACATTGGAGTCACCAGTCTCAATTACTGTCAGTAAATAAGAACTACCTATATTTGTTTTTCAAGTCAATCATTTCTATAGCATTAAAACTACCTCAATTTTCAGACTAATTACTCACTTTTGTATTCAATTCACATTCATCATCCATTTAGTCTTGATGCTTCCTCTTCTTTTATGATGCACAAATAATAGCTATCTCATTCTTACTTGATTCAGGTTTTATGTTTCTTCTGCCATTTTTCATAGTGATAAAATGGGAAAGAATGCTGTTAATATGCAGTCATTTTCACATGTTTTTGAATACTAATATATGTTTTAATTCTAATCTTCAACATATCACTAATATACATACATACATACACACATACATACATACATACATACATACATACATACATACATACACATACAGATCTAAAATACTCCTTCCTATGTTACCTGACTTCACTTCCATCTTAAATTTCTTTAATTTTAATTCTGTTTGCTCCTGGAGGCTCCTCTTCATCCACTAGATTGAGAAGTCTTTTTAAAAAGCTAAAATCCTGAAGAAAATGACAAATCACTTCCTTGCCAAGTTGAAAGCAACCATTAAGTCTTCAAATATTGAGACTAGCTTGAAGTTTTTACCCGAATTAAGGTAAAATAAAAGATGGCCATCTTTCATTGAGCTTATTGTGCTATGAGCCATGTGTGACAATATCCAAATAGTGCATCAATCAATTGTTTAGCTTTACTGAGCTTTAGAATTTATATTTGCTTTAACTATAGAAGTAATCTGGCTTTAAAACCAGAATGGCAAGCCATAAAACCAACCTGTGCCCTTTGAACGAATTCCCCTTAAGATTTCATGGCTCTCACCCTTTTCGAGAAAGCTTTAAAGACTTGGCTTTTTCAATTGGCCCTAAGACAGTGGTGGCGAACCTATGGCACGGGTGCCAGAGGCGGCACTCAGAGCCCTCTGTGGGCACGCGCGCTGTCGCCCCAGTCCTAGGCCTTCAGCTGGGTTTTATAAAACCTTTTCGCTTTAGGCCTCCGCCGCCGTGTGCAAAAAAAAAAGAAGGTTCAATCAGTCAATTTCAACTTCTCGTGGGAAAAAAAAAGATCTTGCAAAGTTGAAATTGATTGATCGAACTTTTTAGTCCCACTCAGTCTGCCGTTACCACCGCAGCCATGTCCACCCAATGGGCCACACCCACTCGGCACTCGACGATGCATAAGTGGGTTTTGTGTTGCAGTTTGGGCACTCGGTCTTTAAAAGGTTTGTCATCACTGCCCTAAGACATGATAAATTGTGATCCTACTTGGAGGTTTCTGTTTTACCATTTTTGTCACCCAGCCCTCTTTCCCCCCCCCCCAGATGTGAGTGATTTATATTTTTCTTAGTGATAGCTATGTTTATGTCTGTTTTAAATTGTTTCCTGCCTTTGTATATCATCATATATTGTTTCAGCAATTAAGGCAGCTGATAAACAAACAATACACTATAAACAATTTATTCTTGTTCCCATGATAACAGAATTGTGTGCTAATATTATTTATTTCTGCAATACCATCCATTTATATTAGGGCTGGGATTTCAAAACATACTGAGAAGCGTTCTCTACTGAGCACAGTATTATATTGTTAGGAATATATCATAATGTCTGAATAAACACATGGAAGATTATGTTCTGTTAGAGCAATAAACAGAAATCTTTCCTTTTAAAACTATAGTCTTATTTGTTTATTTCAGTCATAAACTATTATCATTGGCCAGAATCTGTTCTAACAGATTTTTAGAGAAGAGCCTAAAGTTACCTATTACTGTTATGTTCTAATCTAATCATGTAAAAAAATACTAAAATAACCACTGGTAAACGGGTACATCAAGAAAAATACAATAGAACTCTTTCCAGCTAAATCTTTTTTTTTAAAAAAAAAACTTAGTTTGATTTGGTTTTTCATTTCCAATATAAAACTTCCCAACTGGAACAAAAGTACACAAGGTGACACTGTACACAGGAAACAGTTTATTACATACAGCAATCCTAGTTTTGCTCTTTACTGGATAGATGTAAAATTGAAATTTAAAACAAACATCTTCCCAGTATTCATTCCATGAATATTCACCAGACGGTCGTAATTTCTGTTTCTGTTAAATTTCTGGTGATTATAAGCCTACTGTTTGGGGACCAACAGTACTGAAATTGCTTGCTGTTGCTTTTCAGTGCTTTCTGATTTTCTAGTTGATAGCCCTCATCTCTCACCCACGTCTTAACTAGGCCTGTTTATATTTGAAGTCTAGACTATGTCAACCAGCTTCTTCCATCCCTGAGAATCTTTTTCTTGTGCTTTCTTTCATATACAATCCACATTATATTTTGATTTTATATATCTGTATCTAGAGCACCACAACACTTACTAAAAAAATTAATCACGTAGTCAAAGTTAAATTGTCTGAAAGTGCTTTCTTAAAAAATGTAATGAGGCACAATAGTTATTTTTTTCCCTCCCTGTATTCCATACCCACACACACAGATACATTGCCTTAAAACATAAGCACATTCACACTAACATTGAAGAGTGACTTGATGCAACACACTGCTCCAGCAGATGTCAGTATTGGAATATGGTGAGAATTAGAAATACATTATTTGAATAAGAGAGATAAAACTGCTTATCAAGAAGAAAACGATGTATTCATGGAAATCCTTGATTTAAGAAATTTGGACTGCCATGGCAAAATTTAAACTTATTTATGCTTCTTCAAAATAATAACCAACAAAGGAAGAGGTAAGCTCATTAAAATCCATGCTTGTATACAAAGAGTTAATTGCTTTAATTTTTTTTCCAGAACACTATATACAATATAATGGGAAAACCATACCTCAAGATATCCATGCCTGCTTATTGTGCTATTCAAATTTTTGTTGATGGCAACATCTCGCCCTCCTTTAAATCAGAATAGATATTTAGTTAAGATACTTTCAGGTGAAAGACTGGTCTGAAAAGTAGGTCATTTGGTATAAGACACACTGCCTGATGTTCTTTCTAATGTCAGTAATGTATTGTTTATTGCCTTGAAAACTGTCCTTGTGATATTTATATATGATGTACTATTTGTATATGGCAGTGGTGGCGAACCTATGGCACGGGTGCCAGAGGCAGCACTCAGAGCCCTCTCTGTGGGCATGCGCCGTCGCCCCAGTCCTAGGCCTTCAGATGGGTTTTATAAAACCTTTTCGCTTTAGGCCTCCGCCGCCGTGTACAAAAAAAAAAGGTTCAATCAAATCAGTCAATTTCAACTTCTTGTGGGGAAAAAAAAGATCTTGCAAAGTTGGAATTGATTGATTGAACTTTTTAGTCCCACCCAGTCTGCCATTACCACCGCAGCCACGCCCACCCAATGGGCCATGCTCACCCAATTGGCCATACCCCCTAATGGGCCACACCCACCCGGCACCCGACGATGCATAAGTGGGTTTTGGGTTGCAGTTTGGGCACTCGGTCTCTATAAGGTTCGGCATCACTGGTATATGGCATGCACCATAGTGGGCTTTCTGTGCTTATTCTCCAGTTTCACAGGGCCCTGGATGGGAAGCCATATGAACAGGACCAAGCATCTACATGCATCTAAAACCTAAGGAGCCAAGACAGTCTTCATCTGTTTTTCCCCAATAAAGTAAAAAAAGCCATATTAATTTCAAATATTGAGTCCTTATATATTTCAAGATCCACTTATGAATATTGGAAAACTGAACAAAAAGGAACTTATTAAACAAGCAACTAGTCTGATCAGGACCATTCCTTAGTTTTTATTGTTTTGATTTTTGAAATTGAATTGTCAGGGCCATCTGTATATGTGTGTGCATGTATATGTATGTATGCACATATACAGAAATACTGTACCCCTGGAGATATGTTCCATGTGTAATTATAGGTTTTCATAGTCTTGAACATCTTTTTTCCCCCACAAAGGAAGTCAGGTATACTGCGCAGTGAGTCTGCAGTCAAACCCAGCATGTGTGTATTTGTTTTTGCCAGACTGCTTCTGCGAGTAACTTGGGACCAGAAGCACTCAGGGGAAATCAAAAGATTGGGAATAATTGTTTCTTCAGCCTGCAGCACTCCCAGTCATTTCTGTGAGCTTAAAAATGTTAGAAGGTGCTGCAGTTCTGCTAATAGCAAGCAAGTTCCAGGTAGTGTATGCTGGTGGGAGGGTGGGGGGTAAGAAAGGAATAATAATGTTAGATGGAAACCAGAGGAATAGAATGCATAGATGTATTGAGAAGGAGGCCAAAACACATACGAAGAACAGTTGTAGGAATTGGGTTTGTCTATTTTAATGAAAAGAAGAACTAGGGGTGACATGATAGCAATGATCCAATATCTAAGGCAGCGGTTCTCAACCTATGGGTCGCGACCCCATTTGGGGTCGATCGACCATTTCACGGTCGCCAAGCAAGGCTGTCCGCCATTTTTTTGTCCGCCATTTTTTTCCCCTTTTCCGGCGGGTGCCTTACCTCCCTTGGGCTGGGCCAGCTGGTGGTCGGCCTGCTCCGTCTCTGCCACTTGCCAGCTACGCCTCGGCCGGCGCAGGGGGCGGAACCACGCATGCGCAGCGCTCCTGGGCAGGGAAAGTCCTCGACTTACAACCGGTTGGGTAGTCCTCGACTTACGACCGGTTTAGTCCTCGACTTACGACCGGTTTAGTCCTCGGCTTACGACCAGTTGGGGGTTGCGGCATTAAAAAGGTTGAGAACCACTGATCTAAGGGGCTGCCACAAAGAAGGGGATGGGTGGGTCAAGCTACTGTCCAAAGCAACTGAAGGCAGGACAAGAAGCAATGGATGGAAACTAATCAAGGAGAGAAGCAACCTGGAACTAAAGAGAAATTTCCTGACAGTTAGAACAATTAATCAGTGGAACAACTTGCCTCCAGAAGTTCTGAATGCTCCAACACTGGAGGTTTTTAAGAAGGAGTTGGACTAGAAGTCTCCAAGGTTCTTCCAACTCTGTTACTCTGAAGGGACATCTTTTTCAAAACTCCCCAGTACTGCTGCTAAATCAAGGGAGCACTACTAGAAATGAGTTGGAATATAAACAAAGTTTATCAAATTTGTATTTCTTGCATACAACCACAAGTAAGGTCCACTCTCCCTTATTGGAGAGAAAGACATATGCGGTGCAATAGCCTGTTTAAGATGATCTGCATCTCCCATTTGCTCAGACCTGAACTCATCAAAAACAAATTCCATGAATATGACTTTTGCAATATCTTGTATGTCATCTACAGTAGTTTGAATATTTGAAATAGGAGGAAGTGGTCAGGGAGCCCTATAGTATAAGTGCAGCCACCTGTGGGCTGGATCCTTATAGCCCCTTTTGAGTTTCCAGGAAGGGAATGGATGACTGAATGTAAGGACTGATAAAGAGAGGTGGTCTGCTTCTTCTCTCAAACAGGAAAGTACCTGCTAACAGTACAAAATAAATATAGCAAAATAATATCTATACTGAAGTGCTACAGTACATTTGCTGCCAATAGATTTTGGGATGCAGTCCAAAGGGCCAGCCATTAATTGCAAAGCCATTTCTTTCTTTCTTTTTAAAGTCCTCATCATTTGCAAGACCATCTTTCCCAAGTAATAGAATTTTCCTATTATATATCTGNTATATCTGGACCATGAAGAAACACTTCTGGGTCCCTCTCTCCAGGCTGTAGAAATGGAATTCAGCCCTATCCCATATTTTCCCTCTCAGAAATTAAAATATTCACCTCTCTGCAGGAAAAAAAGGTGAAGAGCATCTCTTCCACAAGGTCTTTGTTAAACAGATGGAGCAGGATGTGTTATGATATCCATGATATTGGATGACTGTGTTTGATGATTGTACTGATTTTTATAATGTTATGTTCTCAGTTATATTGATTTTTATTGTAGATTGCATGATGCTTTATTTTATTGTGAGCCACACAGAGTCTATGACCGGGGCAGCAAAATCATTGAAACAAATAAGAGATAAATACAGTCCAAACCTCCTCCCTATTTTGAATAGTTATGCTGCCTTCCATGCTACTTTCCCCTCTAGTCCCCAATTTTTTTTACTTGGTCTAGACAGCACTTAACTCCAGCCTCTTTTCACAATTCACACAGTTCACAATCATTCAATAATATGTGTATGTGTGTGTGTGTGTGTGTTCTCTTTCTATCAGTCTTAACTCTTAATAATTTCCTTGGACTAGTCTGCAATTTTATTGGCAAGATTTCAAAAGTGTTTGCTATTGCCTGCTTCCTAGAACTGAGAAAGAAAGACTGGCCTTAGGTCAGCCATGTGATTTTGTGTCTCTTAAGGTGGAACTAGACCTCACATGCTCCAGGTTTCTAGCCTAATGCTTTAACCACTACTCCAGAATATGCCCTCACTAGTGGGATAGTAGCAGGCACATTGCTAAAATGTTAAGGTTACAATAAAATATTATTACTATTGTTATTATTCTATGTAATTCAGATATTGTCATATATCTCTCATTGGAGAAAAGCATTCTAACATAGCTAGGTGGGGCTTTGAAGGGGTGTCTGGGTTTAGCATTACTTTTATTTATTATTTTATTTTTATATATCACATTTATAAACAGCCCATCTCCCCCACTGGATGGTATACAAATAGACACAAATGATTTGAAGATATAATCCAAATTGTATTTAATAGAGTATATTTAAGTTTAATGTACACTTAGGACTATATAATATCCCTCAAAGGATGGTTCATTCCAAATTTTAAAAACTAATTATAAAACAATAGAAAAACCAACACCTGCTCACAATAGGAAACAGGCATCAAACAGCTCAATATAAAAAACTACCTTTGGTTGTCAAAACAATGGTATGCAATTAATAACCAAAGGATAAGACTTTGTTGGAAGAATGTAATAAAATTAGTCTTGGAGAACTTTCAAGAGTTTAATCTTACATAGCTCTAAGGCCTATGAAAAAGTAATCTGTCAGCTTAAAACTGGGCAGTCACAATTGTTGAACAGCATATGTTTGAATTGAGTTGCATATGTTTAATCATTGAGATTTCCAAGGAACAGTAAATAAAAAATACATTAAAGACATAGCAAGAATAGAGGCACCCATACCTCAGACTGAAAAAAAAAATCCTGAACAGCCAAAGAACTATTCCAAAGACAAGGCAAATGGAGTGGACAACCTCTTGAATGAGGGTACAACCTTTGGTACCACCCAAGACCCCAAAAAACATTGATGGGGTGACACTCAAGGTACATGATACTTATCACTTTTTCATGCAGGACTTTTTAGGGAGCAGCGAGGGGAGTGTTAAGGTATTTCTTTGATCTTTACAATGATGCCCCCCTTTTAAGGCTTACACTACAGTTTTAAAGTATTTTCTCTGCTTCACAGTGGGAGGGAACTGTATTATCAGCAATGATAATCAGAGAGTGTTCTGTAGATTACACAAAGGGGATGCTGGGCCCTGAGTGTAGATTCTTCATGTTGCCTCAAAATGACTTTATTAAAAAATCAAAGCATACCAAAATAAACCTAGATAATTGGATCTTCCAGCAGACATATAATGACACTTGACTTTGACTTCAGTACCTGCAGCTGACCTCTTAGAGCCAGGAAATGCAGTGAAGCAGCTAACAGGTTTGACACACATATCCCTGGCGACTCATAATTGGATGTGGAATTGTTTCTTTCGAGGTAATTCACCTCCAGCTCAGGAGGAAGAAAGCAGATTTGGCACCATCTGCTCAGCGGTTGTGTCAGGTCCTCATTTTAGTTGTCAAAGATTGACATACCAAAAGGTGGCCATTATCTTTGTTACTGCCTGGCACTCAAACACTCACAGAGAAAGACTACACAATGTGTGTCACATATCACAAGCCCCATAATACAGCAAACAGGAAATGAATGAGAAGAAAGATCATTTAGAATGAAAGAAATTAGGATGGTTTGAATAGAAAACTGAGGGCAATTGATAGGAATTCCCTGTGGATAAGGTTAATTATCCACTGTCATAGAAATATCTTTAACTTGGTGTTCACTTTGTGTGAGGTTCCTCAGTGATCTTCCATGTAGAATAGGTACAATGCAACTCTACAGCCCTTTTTGATCAAACCACTGAAATTGAACAATTGCTGAAAATTGGTGGTTTCCTATAGCTTTTGATCAAAAATGCATGAAACTGCATTGCAGGCCCCAACACTGAATTGAGATAGACTGCAAGAGAACAGAGGGGAAAACTCAGATCAGGCCAGAGGCCCAATTATCATTTTGCATATGCAACTGGCAGCTTGTTGTATTTGCATCATTCTCAAGATTGGAGGGAGGGTAATGGCTCCATCCATCATTGCTTCCCAGTAGCCAGTCTGAAAGGGCTGCTTCCTAGGAATTTGGGGATACAATGCCGCCCTCAATATCAGTAGTCTTTGAAAACCTGGTTCTCTGTCAAGCTGTCCTGTTCTCCTTTAAACCACTCTAATTGGCTCCAGTTGCCACAATAGCCAGCATCAAATTCCTCAGTTTGCTAAGTAAAAAGCATTTCCTTCCATCAGTCCTTGCATTTAATTTCAGTCCATGACCCCAAGTCATAACACTATGAGAGAGGTAGATAACTTTCTCTCTTATCTGTGTCATGTATGGTTTTATATACTTTTATCTTGTCTCCCCACCTCTTGTGCACATTTGATCTCAGAGGAAAAACCCCAATTACTGCAGTCTTTTCCCATATGGGAGATGTTCCAGCTCCTTCATTATTTTGGATGATTTTACAACAATTTTTGTCTGTTTCTGAAGCCAACTTCAGACATTCCAGTCCAGATTGCAATAGGTTGGCCAGACTGATGCTCAATCTGGATTATGACACCTGCAAAATCTGACTGGTCTTGCCCTGTTTTTTGCCCTTCCCATCCTTGCAGGGTAGGCAAGTCTTGCTGGTTGGCTTTTGTGTCAATTGGTCTATCAATATTTACCTTTCCTTTTAAGGGTTATTCCCTTCTCAATAGCCTCTGAGGATTTCATTTGTTTTTCCATGTTTGCACCCATGAATGCCTTCAGCACATGTGTCTCTCCCATTTATTTACTTTTTTACTTCTTTTCCTCTGATGGTTCCTTTATAACTACAATATTACAAAAATAGGAGGCAGGAGTGTTAGGTATGTTCATCACCTTCAGAAAGACAGACAGGCAGGCAGGCAGGCGGGTGGGCGGACGGACGGACGGACGGGTAGGTAGGTAGGTAGATGATAGATAGATAGATAGATAGATAGATAGATAGATAGATAGATAGATAGATAGATAGATAGATAGATAGATAGATAGATAGATAGATAGATAAAATATCATCATTACAGATCATTCTTTCATTCCTACCTTCCTTTAGATCCATGGAAACTCTTTAAGGAAATTAAGGAAGAATTTAAAGTTTAAAGTTCATAGAAAAAAGTAGTAATGTTCCTATATTGCAACTCATAAGTATTTAGAAAATAAATAAAGGGAAGGGAAGGAGGCTTAATCCTATTCTGGGAAGGGAAATCACACTTCCTCCAGCCTGGGCAGAAACTAAAATGTCTCCACAAGGAGTTGTGAGGTTAAATGGAATATGAGCTTCTAGGATTAGTTCATTGACTTAATGGGTCATCATTGCACCAAGTAGAAGATTGCTTTTTAAAAAGTAGCCACTGGAAGGAGAGGGTCTGCTGTGCACAGCAACCATTTGAAGCTGGGGATACTACTGGGACAAAGTGCTGGAGACCATTAGTTTGAATATCTTAAGATAATTCAGGTCAGAAATAGCTGGAAAGACTAGTTGTCTGGTGCATTTGCAAAGTGCTGAAGTGGGAAGACTGAGTAAAAAATGTGGTTCTGCCCTAACTTGGTTTCAAAGATCTGCCTCTCACCAACTTGTTTCTAGCCTCTCTTTCCCCCTGCTCCCTCTTCTGAAAAAGCCACATTATTAGGTGCATGAAAAGTCAGGGAAACTTAAAGTTGGTTAAATAGAGTAAGAATCCTGTCTCCAGACATGAGAATTTTTAGAGGTATTTTTGCCTGTGGGAAGAAAAGCCTCCTAGTTATTTCCTTTAAAATGAATTGAAAGAGAATTGGGGAAAACATGCCAAAACCATTTTTAGCACAGTGCTACTCACCTAACAATGGAATAGCTCCATCTTTCTCCTTCAGATTAGACTTTCTGACTCCCAGTGGGGAAAAAGTAGGTTAAGAAAACATTGGAAAGTTTAGATGCATGCATAATTTATGGATCCTGAGAGCAGATTTTTTGTGCACACTCAGAGCACCTGGATTTCTCTTCCTCACTATAGTGAAATGTTGGTAGCTGCATTGCACGACATAATCAGTCTAGACAATTCACTTTCAGGTTTGCAAATACATTGAACAAGTCAAATGGGTTGGATCTGCACAATATGCTACTTGGCCAACTCCCTCTCCCTCCCCAATCAAGCTTAGCACATTATGAAAATTACAGCTATATTTGATTAAACTTCTAAACACAGTTTATTTCTATTTGAAAAGCAATCCAATGACCTCTGGAATGGCGTACTAAGGGCCATAGAAGTCTTTGCTCTCTTCCTTCCAAAGTTGGAAGTGGGGAAACCCAATCGGATCGCCTTCTCCCTTAAAGGTGCCTGTCAATTTTCTTGATGTGAGATCTTCTAACTTTGGAAAACCCTACAATAGTTCATAGCAAACAACACAATTCATTATGAGCTCAGCCTTCTACCATGTCTCCAGTTACTTAGAACAGTCACTTAGAACAGTATGAGAACAAGCCCATCCCCGTACATATGTACAGGTAGTCCTTGACTTACGACCACAATTTGGACCTAAATTTCTGTTGTTAAGCAAGGCGGTTGTTAAGTGACTTATGCCCAATTTTATGATCTTTTTTTCCATGATTTATTAAGTGAACTGCTGCAGTTGTTAAGTGAATCATAGGGTCATTAATAATGTGGTCATTAAATGAATCCAACTTTCACCATTGCCTCTTCTTGTTGGAAACTGACTTGAAAGGTCGCAAGTGGCGATCACATGATGCCAGACATGCCCATTGCCAAGTGCCTGGATTTTGATCATGTGACCATGGGGAAGCTGCAATGGTTGAAAGTGCAAGGATTGGTTGTAAATTTTTCAGTGCCATTGTGACAAACAAAGGTTGTAAGTCAAGGACTACATGTATGTATGTACTTGTACATTGACTGGGTATTCACAGAGGGGAGACTGGACTCCACTGATAAAGCAGTTTCCTGCTTCTGCTCTGATACCAGCAGGAGATTCTGAATTATTGGATGTTTGCATCATTGGAGCATTGGATTCCTCTCTACATTCTTTCCACTTAAACTCATTTACATTTACAATTAACAGGAGACACAGAAAATGTTGGTTAATTTAAACTATTGCCAGTTATGTGCATCAACAGGGGGTCATCTATCTATATTTTAGCCCTTTTATCTTATTCTTTAAAAGTCAGTAGATGAAGCAGAAACTTCTGAATTTCCCATAATGAAATGCCTCTTCTACTTTCCCAAAAAAGAATCTGCTTCTTATTCTGTAGGCAATTGGTTAGACTAGGAGTCCCCCTCTGTCCAGGTGCTGATTTACTACAGGAATGGATATAAATCCATAATTACAGTGTGATGTCAGACATCTCAGGTAAATATGTAGCCTTTCATTTAGCAAACATTGAATCTTCTCATCACTTTCTAAAACTGATAATTAGCTCTTTGGGCAGGATCTTAGGAAATGATGGCACTTCCTGGCTTTAGGGGACACTTAGTTGAAAAGCTCCCCTGTTGTAAATAGCTTTCAGAGCTGTAGCTAACATTCCTTACCTGGTATCAGGCTAAAGCCAGGGTAGCACAGGGTAATAACAAGTGATTAACTGGTATGACAATTCTGGGGGCAAGAATAATCAAATCTGGTGTTGGGTTATGGAATGAATCATCTAGGGTCCAGTTGCTGGCAGATAATCTAGGGCCCTTACTGATCAAGTTCACATGTTTGGTAGGTATATGATTTGGAGGCTGTCCTACATGTATGGATGTATTTTTACTTCTTTGGTGCATCCACCATCTTTTAGCTACTGAAGTTGGGGTTATAATTAATAACACAGGTAGTCCTTGACTTATGATCACAACTGAGCCCAAATTTCCATTGCTAAGCAAGGCAGATGTTAAATGAGTTGTGCCCCACTTTATCACTTTTTTGCCACAGTTGTTAAATAAATCACTGCAGTTGTTAAATGAACCATGCAGTTGTTAAGCAAATCTGGATTCCCCCAATGACTTTGCTTGTCAGAAGCCAGCTGGAAAGGTTATAAATGGTAACTACATGACTGCAAGGCATTGTAACTGTCATGCCAGATGCCAAGTGGCCAATTTTGATCACATGGGCAGGGAGTTTCTGCAATGATCATAAATGTGAAAACCGGTCATAATCAATGTGGTTGTAACTTTGAATGGTCACTAAATGAATGGTTGTAAGTCAAGGACTACCTATATGCATTAGATACAGCTGTATTCCACACTAGCTCAGGTGGATTTAAACAGCTGCTGAATCGAATGCAGGTAACTTATAAGTCAAACTCTGTCCAAAGTTCCAAAGTTAATTTGGGCCCAATTGTACAAAAGTAATAACCAGTATAACATTTATATTAATATTAATAAAACTTTAATCTGTTTTTAATTATCATTGTTCTCTAGAAGCTAAACTTCTGTCATGAAATAACTTCTTGTCTCTATGCTGAATATTATTTTCACATACTTATCTTTTCTCCCTTGGGAAAAAAAAAAGGATCCCAAAGGAGAAACTATATCACATCATCCACAAAATCACTGAATTTATTTGATTATTACCTTAGCTGGGATAAAACTGAAGCTCAATGGAATATTCATCAACATTGTCCCTGCGTGGATGGATGGATGGTCAGAGAGGCAGACAAACACATCCTTTCTTAAAGTCCTCCCAATAGGAAAATCTGTTTTGCACAAAAACAGCTTGGAAAGAAGGTAGGGGAGGCAGTATTTATTTATATAGGCTTCCTTCAGAAGACCTAAACAAATAACTTTGCTAAGGATAGAAAGTACTGTTGGCAAAATAAATCAAAATTTTAAACAAATCACCTTAAAATGCATGCTTCTATTTCTCTTATGCTTGATACACTTACACTCTTCATAAAGTATTGCTTTTCTCAAAATGTCATTTATTGATTACCAATGGTAAATCAGTAGTAAATGCAGAATTTTAGGTTTCTGTACTGATCTTAGGATTCATGTCCTATAAATAGTCTACGCCGGTGAACAAAACTTTTTCCTGAATCGAAAATCAAGAAGCTTGCACTTTATGAGTAAAGCAAGATGTCTTGGATCTGACTGGAACATAAAGGTAAGTAAATAAGTCAATGTAACAGAAAACTGACAGAACAATTCTTGAGTAAATTCCATTGAATTACTGGATTCTGTATTTGATGCATATTTTCTTTCAGTTATTTCTCCATCTTTTTAAGCCATTTCTTTGCTCAATCTTATAACGGCCAATGGGGCAACCTTGTTGTGCCATTTAAACCATAGTGTAAAAGTACCTGAGCAAATATATGCTCAAATCAGACTGTGAACTTGTAGTTCCTGTCATCTTTGATAATTTAATGCTATACTAAACACCACAGGGATTAAACAAGCCAGTCAGAACAAATTTGAAATATGTGTTTGTGTTAAAAGCAAATGTTCATATTTTAAAATTTAAACTATGTCCTTGTATAATATTTGTAAACTGGAAACATGAAACAATTATGGAAAAATATAAACATGCTGAGGAGATCCCATAACTATTCTTTTCTGAGTGTGTTTTAGCCTTGGGAATCAAAATCCTGTCTCTCTGTAAAAAAAAAAAAATATCTCCAGCTGTGTTACAATAAATGGTTTGAATTACTAAAGCTGTTTGATGGGGTGAAAATTCTCTATTAGAAATTCTTGAAGTCTAAATCTTCATTTTTGAAAAACTATATATAAAAATTATATTCAATACCAAATTCAGCTTTCAAATAAAATATTGTAGCACTTGTTAAACAATGCATTTTTTACACTAATCTAATGGTGTTGATGAGATATTTCATTAAAACAAAATATTTACTACTGGATGACACCCAGACCATTCAAGGTTCCCCACCACTTTGATAGGTGATTAATTTCCAAGTGTTGCTGACACAGTCCACCTGCTGGGTGGCCATAGCAAGCATGCATTCTGAAATAGTAGGACAGCTGAACATAGCACCTCTTCCCTTCTCTCTTCTGGGTGCATTCTGATGTGGGATATATTTATAGGAGGTTACAGGCTACATTTTGGCAGATATGGATGTCCACTCAAAATACCGTGAAGCCGTTCACTACAGCTACTCTATATTTATCAATGGTTTCATATTGATTGGTGAAACCATTTGCCTGGGTGATAGTATACCTCCAGCAGATCCGAGAGAGATCAGAGGAGACTTCAGATTCACTAAATCCAAGACTTCAGGGTATCGTAACATTTCCAAAATAAGACTAGGTTAGTTATCAGCTTGATATTGCTATATCTCTGCTCAGATTACTGTACCTTCACCAGCAACAATACAAATCTGGGTAATTCAAAGAAACCAAGCATTAAACACGGGGATGTGGGAATATTGTTTTCTTCCTATGTTGCATTTGTTTCCCTAAAAAAATAACCTTTTGTGCCAAACTTAGATGTTTGTTTCTCTACACTGTTATGCAAACTGATGTCATTTTTTTTTAGGCAGATTAGATTGTCTAGAAAAATGCCACATTTGACATTTTAAGTGGATATTTTGTTGTAGGGTAGCAATGAAGACCTTAGAAAAGAGATTCAGATGTCAAGATGAGTCTATACCTACAAATATTAGAATCATGCAGATAGTGGTTTTTCCTTTGACACTCTGTGGTAAGGAAAGTTGAATTTTGAAGAAAGAGAACAAAAAAAAGATCCTTTAGAACTTTAGTGTTGGAGAAAACTCTTAAGAATACCAGGCAGAGTCAAGTAAACAAACAAATGGATCATAGAATAAATCAATCTAGAGTTCTTGCCAGGCTCCCAAAGGTCAAACTAACATATTTTGGACATATGATACAAAGACAACGGTCCCTTGAAAAGGCCATAATATCAGGAAAGAGGGAAGGAAAGAGAAGAACCTGTTTGAACTCTGGCTCTGTCACCCTCCATTGAACTGAATGGAAATCATAATGCACTGTTGCACCAGAATAAATGTCTGAAGAACTAAAATGGTCAGCATGAGATTATAGTGTTTGTTATCTGCTCAGTTTTGCTCTTTTTCTAGATGTTGCCACTATTCTATTACAAAAGAGCTTAGTTGCTGTTTTTCTGGTTAGGATACAGCTGGCACTGCATGCCATTGTGCTACTTTCCCACTCAAACTCAAATATATCACTTGAACAAATATCATCTATAATTAACGTTATGTAGATTTGCTGTTGTCTTTCACATCTGAGGATTACCTCTCATCTTTTGCTGTAGGAGAAACAGTAGGAACTTTTGTTTTATAAACAGTATTGTGGTTTCTCTTCTTCCAATTGAATTATATGATAATTTTGATTATGTTATGAATTTTACTATTGTGTTATGATTGTATGTATTGTATGTATGTGTTGAGATAATCTACAACAGTGATGGCAAATCTTTTAGAGACTGAGTGCCCAAACTGCAACCCAAAACCCACTTATGCATTGTCAAGTGCTGGGTGGGTATGGGCCATTAGCTGGGTGTGGCCCATTGGCTGAGTGTAGCCAATTGGGTGGCGTGGCCCATTGGGTGGGCGTGGCTACAGTGGTAATGCAGACTGGGTGGGACTAAAAAGTTCAATCAATCAATTCCAACTTTGCAAGATCTTTTTTTTCCCCGCGAGAAGTTGAAATTGACTGATTGAACCTTTTTTTTTCACATGGTGGCGGAGGCCTAAAGTGAAAAGGTTTTATAAAACCCAACTGAAGGCCTAGGACTGGGGCGATGGCGCACATGCCCACAGAGAGGGCTCTGAGTGCCACCTCTGGCACCCGTACCATAGGTTCGCCACCACTGATCTACAATTTCTCATATGTCTTTCTTCAACACTGTATCCTGATTTCTTTTACTCAGACTTCACTGGGAACCAGCCTCATGTCTGCTTCTTACCAAACCTGTTCAGTCTGTTCAGTCCAAGAATATCTAGGGTCCACGCAGCTGGTAGTCACTGCTGAAATCAATAATGGCTGAACCATAGTTACATAGTCACACAACTTCCGATGCAGAAGATCCAAGCTTTAGTCCATGGTATCTCCAGATGCAGGATGAGAAAAGGGCTCTGGAGGTCAGTGCAGCCATTATTGACCTAAGTGGATCGGAGGACTCACTTGCTGTTAGGCACCTTCTTCCTATAAAATTTACTAACATAAATAGATGACAACACAATTTACACACCCAGATGCAAGGAATGCTAAAAACAATAAACAGAAATGCTTTAATTAAGAAATTGTCATTCAGTAGCATCCATGATGATGCCAATATGATGAGGCATGCATTATGACTTTATCACATTTATATAATTATATAGTGAATCATTTTATATGATACAAATGTGTGAATCGTATCATTAATATATCATTAGTATAATTATATCATGATACAAGGGTTTATGTATTTGCTCCTCCTTTTCTTGTCAAAACCCATGAAATTATAACAAAAAGCTTAAGACTTGGTATTGCGTGGCTGATGATTTTTCCATTTGCCTAAGTTATAATTATTTAACAACTGTTTACTGTTATGTTAAGATGTACATTGGGAAGCAACCACAACACAGCTAGAATTAATCATCCATTTTCTTAAGCTTTCTAGTGATCTTTCTTCTGCTCCATGAGCAGAAAATATATATACTGCTCAAAAAAATAAAGGGAACATTTTACCATGGAACTGAAGGAGTTTACGTTCCCTTTATTTTTGTGAGCAGTATACATTTAAAAACAAATACATAAATGAATCAAGACAGGAAAGAGTGGGAAGGAGGGTGTTGTATGTGATAAATCATGGAGAATATTATCTATGTTGCTTGACTGAAAACACTGGGGGGGCCCTCTTTTCATCTAACTACATAGTTCTGAGCTCAGAGTGTCACTAATGGGCTTTAGCAACATTTTCAAGCTTCATTTCACCAATTCTGAGCCCAGAATTCCCAGGAGTTTCCCTTAAACCAACCTCAATCTTATTAAAAAATAAGAGAGTTTATAAACTGTAGTTTTCTCTAAGCTGCCTCCCGAAGATATATACTTATTTCATTGCAGGAAAAATTTATAATGCAACTGGGAAGTTCCATCTTTTCCCAGTGGATCTTCTGCACCAGGTAGACCAAAATGCCAGTTTAGGTTATAAATTTCCTCTCAAGCACCAAGCAGATTGAATAAATGTCTGTCTCAATAAATCACCCCTGTGAGAAACTACGGTACTTTCCTTGAAGAGCTATCTGTTTGGTTGCATCAGATTATATTTGCTTACAAAATAATAGTTTTGTACAGGGTAATAAGCGTAGGGGCAATATAACATATCCAGCAGAATACAGGAAAAAAAACCTTTGACTATAATACAAATAAGCATAGCTTCCCTTCAGTTAACATTCTCCATAGCTTTAGGCAGTGCATGTTTCTGTTCTAATATGTCTACTTCTTACTGATATCCAACAGGCATTCAGGAGTTAGCTTTGGGACAGGAAGAGAGCATTCAAGTTCAGCCTATCTTTTAATGCTATGCCAAGCAGAAAATGTTTTCCAACAGTATTATCCTTTCTCATTAGAGAGGAATTTGTGATTCCTAGACTACATTTCTAAAAAATACTAGGTCCTTATTTATATGAAAATGAAGTCCAGTAATAAATACTATTAGCATTACTAAGCAATAATAGTAAAAATAATAATAGCAATGTTGCTGTACAATACTTGGGATTCATGTGTGTACAAATGTATGCATGCTCACATGGGTGCATGTAAACTTAGTGTTCATTTGCAGAACTTTCAAAAGAAGAAGATAGATTGAGTGATAAGTATTTGAAGATTGACGATCCAGTCCCATAATCTTAGGTAATCCGTGCGAGAATACTGATTGTCTGTCTAGACAGATAGAGAGGGAGAAGTTCTGTTGTTGAATAAATGAAGGAATGAAGGAATGAATAAAGAGAAGGATTAGGGGTGATTTGACAGCTGTCATAAGGGGCTGTCACAAAGAAAAGGAGGGTTGACCTATTCTCCAATATAGCTGAGGGCAAGACAAGAAACAATGGCTAAATCATTAAAGAGAGATGCAACCTAAAACTAAGGAGAAACTTCCTAAACCTGAGAACAATTATCAGTGGAATAACTTGCCTCCAGAAGTTATGGGTTCTCCATTACTGGAAGCTTTCAAGAAAAGATTGAACAGCCATTTGACTGAGATGGTATAGGGTCTTTTGCTCAAGCAGGGGTTTGGACTAGAAGACCTCCAAGATCCCTCTCAACCCTATTATCCTATGTTCTAAATCTTCTAGAGATGTGAAATGACATTGATAGACAACTAACAAAATTTATGTTATTTTCTCACTATCCAAATTTCAAGAAAACCATATACACAGGTATAGAATAGGTGGTACCTGACTCAATAGTATTAACTGCAAGAAATATTTTGGAATTGGAGTGGACAATCACTTAAATATGAGCCAGCAGTGTGCTGCATTTGCCAAGAAAGCCAACACAGTCCTAGGCTGCATTAATAGAAAGATAGAATCAAGATCATGTGAAGTATTAATGTCACTTTATAATGCCTTTCAACTCTGTTATTGTGTTCTGTTCTTTCTTGATTCTGCCTGATGTCCAGGTGCTAAACTCAGTGATGATGAGGGGTATCAAACATAACAGTAGCTGAAAGACCCTGCAATTTGTGAAAACACATTCTTTTTCATTATTTCTCCTTTAATTTAACAGAGTTAACTATACACCAGCCTTCTTAAAGCTGTCAACCTCCTGATATATTTGGAGTGCAGTTTCCATAATACTTAACAACTCTGCTCAGTATCTGTATTAGCTGAGAACTAAAGAAAGGGCAAGAGACCAAAATTATAATAACGTTGTTATATATACCAGATGGGAACAATTTAACACGATAGTAAGATCATTTTTTTATTTAAAACATTTCTGGAAGAACTGCAAAACAGTATTGTGTATATCTCAATAGATATGCAGTGCACTCAATATGCAGTGATCTCCTTGAGGATATTCCCAAATGAAAAATTGATGGTTTTGTTTTGTATCCCAAATATTGATACAATGGATGTCAGGATGTTTTTGTCAATTCACAGAATGTTATGAGCTATTTAGGCCATGTTGTCTTAATAAAAAAATATGTTATTTTCTTTAAACATCAAGAAAACAACTGGCTTTTAAAGATTCATTTTAGTTTGGGAACTACTTTCAAATACATAGAGGCCTTGGCTGTTCCCCATGATATAGTACAGAGAAGTTATCCATGGCATACACTTTACTATTTCTATACTTCATTACCCTTCCATCTAAATCTATGCATCTAAAGATTGTCCAATTCAATTTTCAGGTCCCCAAGATATTAAATGTAACAACTGAACAACAAATGAAATACAGTTAAACCAAAATATCTAATAACAAAGAACAAAGCTCAAAGTAAAAGCAAAAATGTTATTCTCTTTCTTGTTATTAACACGTGAGAATAAATACTGTACAATAATTTGCTACTGAAGAAGCCTACATTTGGTTGCTACTTACCATATCAGAATTGACTAGAGTCATTCTGCATTTCAGAATGCCATGTATGCAATCCAGGACACACAGGATATATGTCCTGCCAATGAATTTTGATTGATTGAACTTAATTCAGCAGGGCTTTTCATAGTGCTTAGAACTTTAAAAATATATCCATACAGTATCAACATAATCCAAATGATACTGAAGCACTGGGGGAGATTTAAAACTTGTTTCCCTTATTGTCAATGCATAAAAGTGAGATGATACCAACTCTTATAGTTGCCATTCTGCTGATTACATCTTTCAATCCAAATGATAATTTTTAACCCAAACTCTCAGCACTAAGCCTCCAAGGGATATTCCCTATAACTAGTTTTACCAATATCGTGTCATGGTTCCGATAGATGAAACCAGTTAAAAGAACTTCAAGGCAAGATTTCTTCCTTAAAGAACATTTTATTAGGAAACAAAATATCGCACTTACATAGTTGAACCCAAGAATGAGATTCCCTAGGCCTAGATACAAAGTAACAAATTGCAATTCCCACCCCACAAGAGCTGTCATAAATCACATTCCCCAATTAGCACAAAACGGGGCTTTTCTCTCCAGCCTCTCAGCCACCAAAAGCTTATCAGAACATGTCCTTGAGTTCCTACACTTCTACAGTGTTATGGCTAGCTAAACCTTCAGGCATTTACCCCATCCCCCCTTCTACATTTGAACTCTAAAAGAATAGAAAGGCACGTTAAAAGCAAAAGTAAAAATGGCTGCTGGTTCTCAGTTGTCAGAGCGATGACATTCATTGTCACAGCGTAGACATATTGCTCATAATATCCACTTAGAAATGATCCTTTAATGTCTTGAGGTAATTTTATTTTATGAAACTTTTTTTGTCATTAACACCTGAATCAACAACTAAAAAGCCACACACAACCAGACACCATATAACTACAATACACAAAATAGCCCAAAGCACACATTCTGGTAGAGAGAAATTCCTGAGGAGGGATGCTAATACGAATGCGAAAGCTCAGAAAATTAAACCTCTGGTCCCAGTGACCGACCCAGATTGGATCCTTTATACTGGGACACATATATTTGCCTTAATTTGTAGAAACAAAAATTGTTTTTTAAAAATATTTAAGATCGTATTGCATGGAAATTTAAATAAAATTGTATTCTAACCAATGTGAACAACCCAAAGTATTTGTATTTAAACAACTTAACATAAAATGTATGACATACTGATTGATTATGATATCTTTCAAAGCCACCTCTGGATAGCTATACCTTAAATGCAGCTCTACAAATTATAAGTTCACCAGTGTTAGAAACCATATTCAAGAACTGCCACTAGTGTTCTTAACACTTGATCCCATATTGTTGTTAATCTCCTTTAATATCAAGGAACAAAGATCAAATTACATAAAGAGTAGTCAGTTGGAGAACTCGGGGATTCTTGCAAACCTGGAAACCTAGAATACAGCTCCTGGTGTCTCTTGAAATTTTAACATCAAATTTAATTTTTAATGGAGTAGAAAGTGAAAGATTGTGAGAAACTGGTGGGAGAACAAGACTTCAGTCTGTGTGACAGGAGGGAGCCCAGTCTAAATATGGAGGTCATAGAAAATTAATATTTCAAAGAAACTATGATTAAATATGTTTAATGCAAGTCAGCCTCAAATTTATTCTTACAGTTTTCAAGATTACATTTTTTCCTCAGAAATGCATTAAAGATGCATTGTGAAATCTATGTAGTTCATGCTGCTTTGCATTGTTAGTTGCTTGGGGCTTGAGACAGAAGGTGAAAACTTATTAGATTAAATTTAACTAAATGTAAATGTATAAAATAAAAGTAAATTGATTTAAAGGTTATTTTTGATCCATCTTACTTTTTTGTCTGTGGGCCATGAATATTAATAAAAATCACAGCAGTCTAAAAAAATACTTATAACTTTGATTTCAGTAATATGCATGCATACATATGGTCAATTTGAAGATATACATCAATATTCTACCAAAAATACAGTACTACCCAGCCATGTAAGGATTTTAGATTAAGCATAAAAACATGAATAAAAATGATAGAAAACTCTCATTTTAATTGCTGTATTAACGCATAGCCATTAAAATTTCACCATTAAAATCAGACAAAATAAATCAATGCACACCTTATCTAAGATTTATCACAGAGTTCCATTGGTTCCATTATGTAACCTATGGTAGTTGTAATGAACAATGCTACTTGCAATTCTAATTAATATGGGATCCCTTTGAAAAGTGGTGCTATTGTAAAAACTGTGGGACAAATATTAAATGTTGGTATTGGAGGACTAAGATTGCTGCTAATTTAAATTTTTTAAAAATAATATAAACCCAAACCACTTGAACAAAAAAGGTGACATTTGACCTGAGATAGTAATAAATGATGCAGGCATTTCAAATTATGGATGATGCAGCTGGTAATTGATGAATTCTTTTGAAGGAATGGCAAATACTCTCTAGATTGCATACATTATTCATTCTCAAGGTTAAAAATCGTAATGTGCTTTCAAAAAATATATATCCAAGTACAAAATCCTGGGATCTAGCTGATGGTAGAATATATTCCATAATTAAAGGAGATGGACATTTGGCTAGGACTTTTGGGAGCTGGATGGCCTGTTAATAAATATAATAAATATTTAATTGGCCTGGAGATCATAGTTTGGAAGGTTGAAAAGGCAGGAGACTGAATGATTAAGTTACTGACGCATGTGCATCTCACCACAAGACAGAATGGAACTCAGGTCTCCCCATGATTGGATAAGAACTTGTAACAAGTTGAAACAAGGCTGGCTGAAAACATCCAGGGATTAAAAAAGAACCCCATTTCCTCAATATAATGAATTATTCTGGTCCTTCTTTACTTTAATTTGAGAAGTCAGATTCAAGGCAGTCCTGCAACCAAGAGGCTGTTTTTGGCATATACACCCAAAGCTTAAAGCCACATGAATGATTGAGCAGTGAAAGAAAACAACACCAATAGTTAAGTCTTCCAGAGTTGTTTAAAGTTGCTAATCGGATCACTAAGGTGCAGGCTTAATTAGCTGTTCTGTATGCATGTTTTCAAAAACCAAATAGGAAGTTAGTATAGGATTTGCTGTCATTCTAATATTAATATACTGTGTAGTTCCACTACTTTGGGATCTGTTACTAAGTACTTAATCCATTGGATTCATTTATTATAAATGCACTAAAAGTAACATGCTACAGACATTATGAAGTGGAATCCTGTCACCAAATATCAAAGGCAAAATGATAATTGCAAACACAAAAACATTGCACTTATAATGGAAGAACTTCTTATAATGGAAGAACTTGTTCACCATTATCCTTTATTAGAGGATATAGTAGAGTAGCTAGGAAGAGTCAAAAAAGAGCAATCAAGCCAAATGGCCCTTGGGAAGGAATAGCTGAGTTCGCTCTGGAAAACATACAACCTATGTTTTAAGTTGCATTCCACTTGATGTAGGCTTCCCTGCTCTCATTATTATCAAGGTGAGTTTTGTTATTTAAATGCTACTCCCCCAATAGAAAATAAAAATCCAGCCATTGTTAGTTTTTCCAGCAACCTTAATTATGTAAATGAAGAGCAACAATGCAAGGGTTGCATTGAAGAGGCCTGTTTAATTTTCTTTTTTTCTTCCAAGGCCAAGACTAACTTAACTGCTCAATATACAATTTTCTTCTTCTTCTTCTTCTTCTTCTTCTTCTTCTTCTTCTTCTTCTTCTTCTTCTTCTTCTTCTTCTTCTTCTTCTTCTTCTTCTTCTTCTTCTTCTTCTTCTTCTTCTTCTTCTTCTTCTTCTTCTTCTTCTTCTTCTTCTTCTTCTTCTTCTTCTTCTTCTTCTTCTTCTTCTTCTTCTTCTCCTCCTTCTCCTCCTNCTTCTTCTTCTTCTTCTTCTTCTTCTTCTTCTTCTTCTTCTTCTTCTTCTTCTTCTTCTTCTTCTTCTTCTTCTTCTTCTTCTTCTTCTTCCATATCTGTTATCAGACGTTGGTGATCATGTTGGCGATCCTGTTTTTATCAGCAGCCGCACGAAAAAGTGCTGCTGAGTTTTGTCCAAACCAGTCCCTTAGATTTTGAAGCCATGATGTTCTTCTTCTGCCTGGACCTTGTTTGCCTTCAATCTTTCCCTGGAGGATTAAATGGAGTATGCCGTATTTTTCTGGGTGTCGCATCACATGTCAGAAATATTCTAACTTTCGTTTTTTAATTGTTTTGATAATTTCCCTAGTCAGTTGGGGAAGAAAATGCTCTCATTAAGGTTTCCTGACTGATATTTCGGGAACAACAACCCCTTGCTGTTAATGTTTGAGTTAAACAGCTAGAGTTCCATTCTCACTATGGACCTCTCTGCCATTTGATGAGCTTCAGTGGCTAACAGCCTGAATGATTTCAGGTCAAACTGACCATAGCAGCCAATTCTCAGTTTTTGGCCTGTTGCTATGCAATCACTCGTACTGTAAAGAAAGGAGAGGAGCTTCTGGTAGTGATGACATGTTACTGTCAGCTCACTCTGTTTACATTAGCAGCACCCAACGGAGCATTAAATCAAAACATTTGTATTAATGAGAAAAATCAATAGGTTTGAGGCTACTTCACATTTATGAATGCAGTCAGCTTCCTCTGGATGCCATGCCCTTGTCCAGAATTTGACTTCTTGAGAAGACGATGCAGATGAAGTTAGAAAATTTATCCTTGTTACGAAATTTCATTTTCTGTGCTGCAAATTGAGCCCAAAGGTATTCTGTTCTTTCCTCCATTGTTATTGTTTTGTTGTTGTTCCACTGATATGCACAGAGAGGGGGGAAAAAGATGTGCAATATTGCAATTTAATATTGGCTAAAGCAAAATCACAGCAAAAAGTAATTGATTTTTATTTAATATTTAAAAATTAAACGTTTGAATATGGTTAAAGAAATAGAAAGATTTTAGCTTAAGAAGGATGAACCCCCCAAGTAATATAGTATTCTTTCTTTTCTCTTTTTTTAACTTTGTTTTTTCATATGAGAAATATAAAAATGGTTGGGATGATCAATATAAAGGAAATGTTTTAGATATTTAAATGTAATTGACTTTAAGAAAATTCCAATGGATAATTAAAAAAATGTTTTGAATAGAGTTAAAAGATTAGATGATTGGATTTATTAAATGGAACATCTAAAGATTAAACATATGTTTAATTATGGGTAAAAATAAAAGAAAAAAATTGGAAATTAAGGTATATTAGTTTAAGAGGGTTATGTATTTTAAGTAGTATATTATTTTCTTATTCTTTTCTCTCTCTTTTTCTGTCTTCTTTTTTTTGTTTTTTGTTTTGTCTTTTTTTTTACTTTTTAAGACACGAGAAATGTAAAAGTGTTAGGATGGCCTGTACGAGGAAAATAGATTTAAATACTTAAATGTAATTAACCTTGAGAAAATCTTAACCAATAAGAATGTTTTGAACATTGTAGGGAAAACAAATTTAAATAAGAATTGTAAACAAGATTTATGACAAGGCAACCAAGATGACCAGATAGAAAAGAAGCATGATATTGATGTGGTTATTATTTGTAGAAATTTTAGAAAAATCTTTATATTTAATTGTTACCTATCAAACTAATAAGAATTGTATCAGTTCAAGGTTGGTAAAGAGAATATTATTGGAAGAAGAAAAAATCAAGCAAAGCTATTATGTGGATCTGGGAATATAGAAACTGATTGTTAGTGATTACTTTGCAAATATAAGCCCAGGCAACACGCTGTTTACCAAATGTTAAGGTGTCTATGTTAAAAAATCAATAAACTATATATTTAAAATGTAATTGATTTTGTAGCATTCCCGTTGGCCTAATACAGACACCCTTTTCCATGTCCTGACTCCAACAAGGAAAGAAATATATGGCCTCCTGTGTAAAACCAAAATCTAATACATTTTTAAAAAGTTGCCAAAGCATCAAAAAGTTGCAGCTTGAACACTGATGTCAAAATTCACTAAAATTACATCTATATGACATGGGTTCCACTTCTTTACATATCATGAGTGTACAACACCATTTAACAACTACAGCTATTTCTGGATTGGGAGACTTTGCACATAGTCACACATGCTTTGGTCAGCTCCTGATTGCACTGCTGCAATGTACGTCACATGAAAATCACTTGGAAGCTACAAATGGTTCAGAAGGTGGCAGCTCTAGCATAATTAATTCCATTAGTAAAACATTCCTACTTGGAGAATTATACTGATTGTCATTTGGCTTCTGGGTACAATTTCAGCCAGTGGTTGTCCTTATTGGAACCCTACTTGGCTCAGTACCTAGATATTTCAGAGACCATGTACCCCAGGGTTGCGGTCCATCAAATAAGATCTAGAAGAGAAGACCCATAAAAGCAGGTCTTCTCCACTGCTGCTTCCTTTTCTGGAAAAGCATATCCTCAAAAGACAGTATGGGCTGATACTGCTAAATTTCCCCAAAAACCCCAGTAATTGTTAAATACCTTATGAGAGGGTTGACACATAGGAATAAGGGGGGGGGGAAACAGATTTTGGCACATCATTTATCTTGAGCAATAGAATGTATAAACCAACCATACAAAAGACCCCTGCTTCTAGTTCTAGTTGCCATCTCAGTGTAAGCAAGAATATTTGGCCACTAAAAATATTTGCTATCAAATCCTGAGAAGAAAATGGTCTTTTTAACTTTCTGCTTAATATTTCCCCATCTCCATGCATATAAATTTTGTATTTAGTTTATACTCTTGAAGAAGACAGATCAAGAAGAGTTCAAATATATTTATGCAGGCAATTTTATATTTTCCTAATATAGCTTCAACTGAAAACCAAGCAATTCAGCTTCTTTACTATCTCTCTGCACTCAACCTGTAACACTTCTCCAGCTTTATATGGGCCATCCATGCTGGCTAAAGTTAATACCTCAATCATTAATTTGCTTTTCTTCTGCTTCACCAGTTCACTCTTGTAAAAAGGAAATTTCTGTGCTTTGCAAAAGTAATTTCTTAGTTATATTTAGCTGCTGTTTCAGAAATAGCAAATATGAAGGATTCTATGAGGTAGAATTTTAAATGAATATTTTGATAGCGCCAATATACAGATGCTATAGATATCTTCAGGGGGCAAAGTAAACAAATAAAAAAACAAACAAACAAAACCCAAGCATTGTGATATTCAAACACAGGGCACATGTTTAAAATACGTGCATCCAGTATTGAGACCCAAATAAGAAAGGCATTCATTTTGCATTTTTTGCACTAGTACAACTTATATCAAGTGCATATGATGACTTTTTGTTCAGAAGATAGAATGAAAATATAACACCTCAAAATCTATACAATGTCTACAATGTCACAATAGATATAAAGAGACTGTACTAAAGAACATAAAACTCTCTGGAAAACAAAATGGTTCTAGAAGACGGCACATAGCAACCATCTGCTAATTCCCTTCCACCAAAGGGTTAATCTTACTGGATGTCTCAGCATCAATAAATTAAGGAGCTAATGATATATTACTTTTGTTTATTATTCTGGAAAGCATGAGTTTCCAAGAAGGTTAACTAACATATGCAAGGGACTGGTTTCAGTTTTCTGAGGAAGAATACTAAGGAATGAAGGTAGCCAACAGGTACTTAGCACTCAAACAGCATATTTATAGAAACATCTGTTACTTTCTGGCAGTCTTAGTGCCATATTCTAACAATATTTTTACTTCCAATAATGCACTTTTGAAAATAGTATTTTACTACACCTTGGTGCTTGTTGGAAAATATTTTCATTGTCTTTGTTTTCCACGGAAAACAAGAACAATAACAAGGGGAGAGAAAAGACAAAAGAAAATATCTCATAAGCATATTCAGTAATAAATAAGTAGGTATGCTCTTTATGATAGCCGCATGTTCTCAGAATGTTCCTTCCTATCCCTCAAAGATTGAGGATTCTTGTGGTAAGCCATTGATGATTCACTCTTGATTTATTGAAGAAAGTGCAACTGGCTCATTTCATAAGTACACAAACCAGGACTAGGCAAGTTGTAACTCACTCAGTGAGTACTTGCAAAAGTGAATCCCCTTCAACTGAATGTTAGTCTACATGTTACACAGAGACATAACTATTAAGAAGGGGATTGAGGTAATTTTTAGCAATGAGGTAGCAATTATGTCCCTCCTACATTTGCTTATACCAAATTGTCTGCTTCCCACTTTTTCTTTCCCCGTTGCCTGGTGCAAAATGAGTGTGAGTTTCACAAATTGAGATGTGATATCCTACAAGAAATTCATGTAGAGGTAATTTGGAGCAGAAAAAAATGGCTGCACCAATTAGGGAGAAATACCCACTCTCCAACCTTCTCTGTTCAACATGATTTTTTTTTCCTTACAGTGGCTGGCACTATCTCTGTGCACATTTGTAGTTAGCTATTCAGCCTGCTTTCAGTGAGAAATTCCAGGAACAATTTATTCATTCTTTTAAAGTGCTCAGCTGTCACTGTGCAGTTTTTAAGCTCTCTTCCCTCTTGCCCTGTTTTTACAAAGCCTGAAGTTCCTCATTGCCATCTGTTATATCCATTGTAACAGGGGCTGACATAAACGAAAGGTCAACCTTTCGACAGAAGTGAGAGGATGTGTGACAAATTGTTACTGAACTCTGAGAGAATGATAGCATGATTCTTGTGACTCTTTCTTAAACATCTTGCATGTACTGTGAACATGCTGTTTTCTTTCAGCCTTCCTATTTCACCTCCTCCTCACAATCTTACCCACACATATACTTAGATGTAAATCCCAAGAATTCAGCAAAGGTTAATCCTAGGTAGTATCTTTTTGTAAACTAGCCTCTTCTAAGAATGCTTGGATTTCAGCATCTAGATTCACAAATTGCACAATTAAAAAGCTGGTTGAATGGGTATTTCTTTTAAAAGATAAGAGGTGACATTATTTTATCCATTCTTTGCTGGAAAAGTAAACCCTCTCTGCTTCTAGGAATCTAATGTTAGATTTTAACAACCTTTTCCAGCAAGAAGTTTCTATTCCTTTTTCCTCTCATGAAATGAAGCACATATATTAGTCAATCAATCAATCAATCAATCAATCAGATTAGAGCTGGAAGGGACCTTGGAGGTCTTCTAGTCCAACTCTCTGCTCATGACCTTATATCATTTCAGAAAGGTCGCTGTCCAGTCTTTTCTTAAAAACCTCCAGTGATGAAGCACCCACAACTTCTGAAGGCAAGATGTTCCACTAGTTAACTGTCCTCACTGTTGGGAAGTTTCTCCTTAATTACAGGTTGCTTCTCTCCTTGATTAGTTTCCATCCATTGTTTCTTGTCTTGCCTTCTGGTTCTTTGGAAAATAAGTTATAGATAATTGGTATATAATATCCATTCCCATTACTGAAAGACTAGTACATTTGCATGCAGTTCACAGTAGATATAAAGGCCAGATTCTTTCTCTCAGTAAACTGAGAAGCATAAAAGCTAGCTTTTAGCAGACTCATTTGTTATCTAGAAATAAAGGTTATATCAATATGTTTATTCAAAAGAAAGTGTGTGAATATAACTTATGATTCCTAACAACTGCAATGTTAGCATATATAATGATAATTCTTTAATGTCCTTATGAACTCTGAAACCAAACCTGTAGGGTTCTTCTTTCAATCCCCAATGTTTTTGCTTCTGTTTGCTGCCTACCTGTTCAAATTAAAGCTGCAAGTAATTGCAATAAATATGTGGATTTCCACCCCCCATGCACTGTAGATATTATGTCCGAACTACATTTGTACGAAGCCACCATATCTGGGCTGCAAAAATATATGATAGCCCTAATGAAATTAGGCTCTTCCAGTTTTAACAGCAGCCTATAATCACTTACTTATTTACTTACTTACTTACTTACTTACTTATTTACTCACTCACTCACTCACTCATTTATTTATTTATTTATTTATGAATGCTGAATTGATGTACCAAACACTATTTATTCCACTAGGCTTAGAGGCGATGAATTTGGGGCAAAAAATCTTTCCCCTTCTCCAATCATATTTTCTTGTGGTTAAGGGAGAAGAATACCAACAAGTATTAGCTTTGCTTTGATTATTTCATTTTTCCCCCTTTTAGAAAGCTATAAAAAGAACAAAATTGTTTTTTTCTAGCTTCTGTTTTGTCCATTTGAGAAATGCACATTATTGTCAGAAACAGAAGCAATGTTACTGCCACTCAAATACATAACATAAATGGTTTTAAGAAAAAGTCCCCACTTGTGGCCTTATATTTGGATAGAATAGAATAGAATAGAATAGAATAGAATAGAATAGAATAGAATAGAAGCTGGAAGGGACCTTGGAGGTCTTCTAGTACAGCCCCCTGCTCGAGCAGGAGAACCTATACCATTTCAGACAAATGACTGTCCAGTCTCTTCTTAAAAACCTCCAGTGATGGAGCACCCATGATTTCTGAAGACAAACTGTTCCACTGGTTAATTGTCCTCACTGTTAGGAAGTTTCTCCTTAATTCCAGGTTGTTTCTCTCTTTGGTCAGTTTCCAACCATAGTTTCTTGTCTTGCCCTCTGGTGCTTTGGAGAATAGTTTGACATCCTCTTCTTTGTGGTAGCCCCTCAAATACTGGAATATGACTATCATGTCACCCCTGTTTCTTCTTTTCTTTAGACTAGCCAAACCCAAGTCCTACAGCCATTCTTCATATGTTTTAGTCTCCAGGCCTTTGATCATTTTAGTTGCTCTTCTCTGAACTTTTTCTAAGGTCTCAACATCTTTTTTGTAGTATGGTGACCAAAACTGACTGCAGTATTCCAGGTGTGGTCTTACTAGGGTTTTATAAAGCGGTATTAATACTTTGCATGACCTTGATTCTATGCCTCTGTTTATACAACCCAGGATTGTATTAGGTTTTTTGGCTGCTGCTGCACACTCTTGGCTCATAGTCAAGTGATCGTCCACTAGGACCCCAAGGTCCCTCTCACAGTTGCTTGCCTAATCTGTACTTAAACCTTTGATTTTTCCTGCCTAAATGTAAAATTTTGCTTTTCTCCACATTAAAACTCTTTTTGTTGGATAGGGCCTATTGTTCAAGTTTGTCAAGATCTTTTTGGATCCTGAGCTTTCTTCTGGGCTGTTGGCTATTCCTGCCAGTTTAGTGTCATCTGCAAATTTGATGAGTTCCCCTTCTATTCCCTAAGTCATTAATGAAGATATTGAAGAGTACTGGGCTAAGACGGAGCCTTGTGGTACCCCACTGCTTACTTCTCTCCATGTGGATGTAATACCATTGAGGACCATTTGCTGAGTGCGGTTTGTCAGCCAGCTACAGATCCATCTGATGGTGGTGTTGTCTATCCCACCTCTTCCTAGCTTACCAAGGAATAGGTTGTCTACTTTGTCAAATGCCTTAGTGAAGTCTAAGTATACTATGTCTACAGCATTTTGCTGGTCTACTAATTTAGTCACTTTATCAAAGAATGAAATAAGATTGGTTTGACAAACCTATGCTTGCTACTGGTTATAACTTTGTTTGCTTCTAGTTGTTTGCAGATCTGTTTTTTTATTATCTTTTCCAGGATCTTCCCAGGTATTGATGTTAGGCTAATTGTTCTATAGTTTCCTGGATCTATTTTTTTTCTCCTTTTGTCAGATAATTATTTAAAGGCTAAACAGCTTATGTAATGATATAATGTAATGTAAGGTGGATGATGCAATCATAGGAATGCCTCCCTTTAAGAACCTGAGTATAAAAGGGAAGGCTTTGCTGGAGTCTCTCTCTCTCTTGTCCGTTTTCCTGCTGTAATTGCTGTATGTTGGAGTTTGCTATATTACCACGTGTATGTATTTTGTTTCTAGTATATTTGTAGATATTGTAATATAAACCACCATTTAACACAAATCACAGTTTACTGTATTTATTCCTGGGTTACCTCAGCACAATAAGACTGTGCATGCTCTGACACCTTTCTTGAAGATGGGAACCACATCTGCCCTTTTCCAATAATCAGGTACTTCCCCCGGGCACCAGGATAACATCTGCCAGCTCCTTAAGAACTCCGGGATGTAATATGTTGAGTCCCAGTGATTTATATTCGTCAAGCTCGGGTTTGACTGGGTTGACTGGACAAATTGGATTAGAGCATCTTCATCCTAATTTAAAAAGTGCATACTTCCTCTTTACCTGGAGAATCTCCAAAAGCAATTTAGGTTTCAGGTCCTTATCCTCCTATTTAATCTTCTTAGAAACTAAAGAAAGAGAAAAAAAAACTCATATGCCACCTCTTAATGCTATAAAGGTTAATGAAAAGGTCAGATGAAGTGACAGTTGTAGTCTTTCTTAATTACAAAGGTATATTTATTTTGAGTTTCTGAAAGGAGCGCCAACGTAGGTCTTATTTACTTTGATTTTTCTCTTTGTCCAGATATTTATCTATTGTCACTTTCTTTCGTGGTCTTTTAGTAGTGATTCTATAAAAATATGTTTTGCCTTATCTGACAGGAGTAATCCTCTCTATTCCATAGTGCTCACATTTGGAAAATTGCACATAAGACCTGTATAGGAATTTAGAAAGCCATTTTATTTGAACTGGGGATCCACAAACTTTTTTTTGTAAAGGGTCAGACCTCACCTTTCTCCATCTCTGTGAGGATGACTGGCTGATCCACAGGCATGATAGCCATTGGATGGAGCCAGATTATCTAGCAGCCCTTGGGATACTCCAGACAGGAAACCCAAATAATGAGTACTACTACTAACATTATAGCAATAGCAATAGCACTTATTTCATAGTGCTTTACAGCACTCTCTAAGCATATTGTTCCCAACAATCTGGATCCTCATTTTACTGATCTTGAAAGGATGGAATGCTGATTCAACCTTGAGCTGGTCAGGATCCAACTCCTGGCAGTGGACAGAGTTAGCCTGCAATACTGCCTTCCCTCTCCCCCATTTTTAATTTACATGGAACTAGGGAGGGTCCTTTCCAGGTCAATTTCTCCACCCCAACCCTCTTCTGGACTTGTAAGTCTTTTATGAGATTGTTGATTTGGCTGAGGATCTTCCTTCTGTCTCCCAAGATTATTCTCACATCCCATTACACTGCCATTAGAGAGGCTGATAATAGATCACACCTGCCCAAAATGTCTTAGCCTTCTACCTGTCTCTTGCTCCATAGGCTTAGCTGAGACTTGGGCATGGCAATGTGCTCTCCTCCTGCCCATTCTTAGCCTGGGCTGTATAAAACAGGAAATAAACTGGATTTGGTCTAGGGGCTGTAGTTTGCCAACTTTGATTAAGAAGTATTTGCCTGTGTTTAACCAAGTTAGGTGAACATTTAATACCTGCATTTGCAAACAAGGATTAAAGCCAGTTTTAATCTTGGCTGGATTATTTGAGGTTTAGTATGTTGTACAGGCAAAGCCTATTTTCTTGATTTATTATTGAGAATTCTGAGTACTTCCAGAAAGAGTTTACATTGATAACCAGGAAAAACACAATATATGAACAAATCAATAAGTCAAAAGTTAATGGATCATCATCCAGGAGTCAGATCTCCACATTTTTAAACAATAGTTTCTGCCAGTCCTATCTGATGATCCCAGGATTGAAGCTTGGCATTTTTACATGTAAAATGTGTGCTACATCACTGCAATATGATCTTCTCTCTTATTCCAGGAGGGAATTCGTTATCTATTTATTAAATTATTTCCTAGGCCAGCTTTTGGACATTTTTTGCCTTACTTTTAGTTCTTTGTTTTAATATATGTGGTCTTTCTTTTTTTTTTAATTAAGTTTTTCACTGCTTTGGGCATCTAGTAGATGAAAAGTAAAAAATAACATTTTTCCTAAATGAATAAAATAGATATCCATACCAAGCTTCTGCTACTTGCCAGTGTAACTCACAATGTATGGTCTCCAAGGTAACCAAGGAAGCATGAGCTTGTTTCAGTTGGTCAGGCCCAATCATCCTCTAAAAACATTCACTAGGTTTATTTTTTGTTTTATACTGGACTAGGTGATAATGATTTGGGATATAGCAGCTTGATATAGTTCCTAAACAATGCATCATTATATCATATTAGGCATAAACTCTTCATGGGTAAGGAAGCTTCTAAAATGTTCTGGCCTCAGGCTTACAAATTCTGATGCATCCTGGGGATTTCACTGATGCTGGTGGGTGGGTTCAGAATTGCCCATTGGACCTGTTCAGGTCATCCATTTGAGATACAGCAAGGATTGGCTACTGTATTAATGTAATGCTTTATGCAATAAGAAAATATTGTCTTTTGATTAAATCTATTAATGGAGTATTCCAAGTATATTCTTTTTGACTGGAACTCATGCATTTTTAAGTACAGTTCAGGTAATTCTCTGGTGGTTTCTTAAATGTGATTAACATTTCAGCTGAATAAAGAAAGTTTGGGAAAAAGGATCTTCCACTTCCTTGACCTTCCATTGCTACTTCCCACAAGATTTAGGTGATAAAACCTTCTTCCCTTTAGAATTGCTGTCTTGGGAAATGAAATGGGAGTTGCTCAGGTTTTAAGCAGCCAGTTTTGTATTTTTATTTACTCTCTCGTATCATTGTATACCTTACCTTTATAGAAGCTTACCAGTAATGTTAAAACAACTAACAATGAAGTCCCACAGCAATAAACACAAGGTTTCACCCCATCAATTATCACAGAACCTAGTAACTCCACAAAAGCCCAGTAAAACAGGTAACACTTAGTTCAGCATCAAAATGTCAGTAAGATTGCCATGACATTTAATCTATTGCTGGAACAACAAATATGCCTCATTTTCTGTTCTGGGAATACAGATGAGCTGATTTAGGGAGAGGAGTTCTTTCATTGCCAATGTATCAAGCTGTTTTGTGGATCCATTATCTGGAATCCAGCTTATGAACAAATAAGCAATCACCAGCAGCTTCCTCTTGACTGACATTTTATCTTTACTGATACTTGTTTTTATCAGTATCCCATTATAGTTATTTTGCAGGAACTGTAGTTTGGGGAAGGATCATTTTCAAGAGCAGTTCCACATAAATTTTGGCTTGCATTATAATAATGTTTTAGAAAGGCATCTTTGACTGAGGTTAGTCTATCTTTCCCAGAACATCTGAGGTACAAGATGTACATAGGAAAAGGCATTCTGTATTACTGATAACACTTGGCATTTCAGTGATAACTGAACATTGAATCAAGAAGCATTTCCAGATTATGTTCTTTCACCTTCAGTGGGAGTGCAACACCACCCAGTACAGGCTGTTTACTCAATTCCAGACCTTAGAACTGTTCATAGGCATTGAACGAGCAATAGCCTCATTTGTCTGACTCAAGGTTTAGCTGGAAATGCTACTGCAGATTTTCTAGAGAAGTTGGGATTCTGGCCTTTTTGCTTTTGCCCACTCAATAGTTCATTTTGGTTTTCTGTTTGGTGAGAGAAGACTCATAATCAGGTTTCTGAGTTCCCTTTCCTTAGGATAATATCACCAAGTGGATCTTAACCCAATAAGCATCAAATTTATTATTATTATTATTATTGTTGTTGTTGTTGTTGTTGTTGTTGTAGAAATGTCTAGACAATGTGCATAATAAGTTTGTTAAGAGAGTAAACATTCTTTGCATTCTGAAAAGCTACACATACAAAATCACATACAGAGACTCCCGTAACTCCTCTTTGATAGAACTGACACTTTATATTTCAAGGATCCTATAGTCATTTCACTGACATTTCAAAAGACGAGATTAAAAAAAGAAGACTTCTGCATAAATTCTTGGAATTCCCTTGTCCTTGAGGCCATTTACCATTTGACTAGATGTATAAAGTATCTAGCTACTAACCATGGCTTCACAGCTTTCAGAATGACTAACAAAATAACAGCCAACCAGTATGGTGTAGTGGCTAAAGGTATCAGAATAGAACCCAGAGACCATGAATTCCGGTCCTGTCTTACACACAAAATTGCTTTGTGACTTTGAAGCCATTTCTTTCTGTCAGCTCTAGGAAGAAGACAATGTAAACCACTTCCAAAAAGTTTGTTAAGAGAACTGCATGTACTTGCAAAGAGTGACTTGAAGTTATGTGTTTGTATAAAACAGTAGAAAAAACATATAGAAAAATAAGCTAAGTAATTATGTAAAACAGGGCCCTATATGTAAATGAGGGCAGTGCCTTGCATCCATAGATGCGAGGGCATTTCAATAAGAAGGTGCCATCTCTGAATATTGCCTCATTCCCTTCTGCAGATATTGATTTAATGATCTATTTCAGAGTAAGAGGGGATGGTGGGGTTTTAAAAAACTATCATAGTTTTGTGTGACTGAAACTGAAGTGTTAAATGAGACCCAGATTCAAGTATATCCTCAGCCATGGAAGGTCACAGTTGAAGTCCTTTCACTCTCCTTTTGTTCAGCCTACACAGAGGAGCTGTTGGTGAGAGGGGAAATAGGAGAATATGTGCTGCTTTGAGTTTCTGAACCAAAGTATGAGATATAAAGTTAAGAACTTACTTTGTGTTTTATTATCCTCTATTTGCTTCTGCTACATGCCAATTTAACTACAGTGAAGCTCCTCTTCAAAGTATCTTGGCAGTTTAGAACAGAGTGTCTTGAGGACATAGCTTTAGTAAGAGCTCAAAACAATGTTAAGTGCTCAGCAGGCATTCATAGAAGCTAATTACAATGGTGAACACATAGACTATATGGATCCAGAATCAGATAATGGAAGAATTCTTGATGCCAGTTCAAGATACCACTCACCTGAGATACATAATCATCAATCTGGCACATGAACTTGCATCTAGTGAAAATATATCTCCACCGTTGAATTGCCATTACCGTTACCTTGCAAAATAATCTTATATTTAGGGAAGATGCCATAATTCATTGTCCATCTCATCAAAATAGGTATAAAGCAATCTTACTTTATTTAGGCATTCAGTGTTATTTTTAGAAATGTATCATTTGCGCAACAAAAAGTAACCTTCTCTTACTTTACATATAGAGAGTTTGTCATTGTAGGGAGCTCTCTTTCTTGACCAGAACGAGAACACTGTAGGGAGCTCTCATTCCAGTAAAGCTGTGGTTTCTAAGCAGATTGTCCAGTTCTCTTTTAGGCAAAGAAAGTACATATTACAAGCATTTCAAGTTACGATTTAGTTATAGAGATACAAGTTAAGATAGGCAAGAAAATGGTAAGTGAACACCTGTCCAGCCTAGATGAGTTCAAATCACCAGGACCAGATGGATTACACCCCAGGGTTCTTAAGGAGCTGGCAGATGTGATCTCAGAACCACTGAACTATATTTTTCAAAGATCTTGGAGCACTGCGGAACTACCAGAGGACTGGAAAAGAGCTGATGTAGTTCCCATCTTCAAAAAAGGAAAAAAAAGGACCCAGGAAATTACAGACCTATCAGCCTGACCTCAATACCTGGGAAGATTCTGGAAAAGATAATCAAACAACGAATTAGCGAACACCTAGAGGCAAACAAAGTCATTACTAAATGGGTTTATCAAAAACAGATCATGCCAGACAAATCTTATTGCATTCTTTGACCAAGTGACAAAATTAGTGGATATAATTTACTTGGACTTCAGTAAGGCATTTGACAAAGTAGATCACAACCTACTACTTGATAAGATAGAAAAATGCGGGTTAGACAGCATCACCACCAGATGGATCTATAGCTGGCTGACCGGCCGTACTCAGCATGTGATGCTCAATGGAACCACATCTACATGGAAGGAAGTGTGTAGTGGGGTGCCCCAGGGCTCTGTTCTGAGCCCAGTGCTCTTCAACATCTTTATCAAAGATCTGGACGAGGGGATAGATAGGGAACTCATCAAATTTGCAGACGACACCAAGCTGGCAGGAATAGCCAACACTCCAGAAGACAGGCTTAAGATACAGGAGGACCTGGACAGACTTGAACACTGGGCGCTATCTAACAAAATGAAATTCAATGGTGAAAAAAGTAAGGTTCTACATTTAGGCAAGAAAAACCAAATGTACGGGTATAGTATAGAGCGTACCTTGCTCAATAGTAGTAACTGCGAGAGGGACCTCGGAGTCCTTCACCTGTTAGTAAATTTATACTCGGTCGTCACACGACGTCGACGGTTTTTTCGGTTGTGTCACGATCCGACGTAATTGTCTCCCTATCTTAGTTCTAGTGCACTTCATAATTATGGTGAAATGTTACGGAACCATTCCGGTGTGAACCTTATCTGCATCCAGTTTTGGTCACCACGATGTAAAAAAGATGTTGAGACTTTGGAAAGAGTACAGAGAAGAGCAACAAAGATGATTAGGGGACTGGAGGCTAAAACATATAAGGAACGGTTGCTGGAATTGGGTATGTCTAGTTTAATGAAGAGAAGGATGAGGGGGGACATGATAGCAGTGTTCCAATATCTTAGGGGCTGCAACAAAGAAGAGGGAGTCAGGCTATTCTCCAAAGCGCCTGAAGGCTGGACAAGAAGCAACGGGTGGAAACTAACCAAAGAGAGAAGCAACCTAGAACTAAGGAGAAACTTCCTGACAGTTAGAACAATTAACCAGTGAAACAACCTGTCTCCAGAAGCGGTGAATGCGCCAACACTGGAAGTTTTTAAGAAGAAACTGGACAGCCATTTGTCCGAAATGGTATAGGGTTTCCTGCCTGAGCAGGGGGTTGGACTAGATGACCTACAAGGTCCCTTCCAACTTTATCATTATTATTATTATGACTTTCCATTGTCACTTTTAATCTTACTTTTGACAACTGTCACAGTGAGACCTTGAAAGAGAAATGGAGAGTCTTATTTTCATTGGACAATAATAGAAGGTGTGGAGCACCAGCACTCTCTGGCATGCCAGTACCAAAAAAAGATCAATACTTTGTTTTTTGTGGCAAAGAAGCACTTTGCATCATTTAGCAATGCAAGGTTTAAATGTGCATGTGTATTAATTTAGTTTTCATAAAAATAAATCTGCACCTTTATTTAAATTTGCTAGCCCACTGCATTTGATCACAAGACAACATGTTACTCTGGTTATGAGCATCAATTGTTGTTGTTTATCCTGCTAAGTCATGTGAGGGGAATTTCAGAATGATGGGAAGGGATCCATCAGAAATGGAGGCTCAATTGTACTCACTATTCCATGATAGATTATTACTACTTATTTAAATTTTTAGAAGACATGCATCAATGATGTTGATGCACTCATAATGTTACCTACTTGGGTAATGAAATGTCTGCAAGCAAACAACAAATCTCAGCACCAAGGACTCCATAGTTATTTAAGTTTATTGGCCAGCAAAGTCCAGTGGACTCTGGCAATATGGGGAGAGATGTGGGTTACAGGAAGAACATAGGAACCTTCCATTGCAATTTGATGACATATATTTCCAAGCACCTCCCATCTCCATTAGCTATGTTGGCAGCAGACATTTAAAGGATCAAAATTTATCTCCCTGCTGTAGCCACTCAAACCTGGTTAATGCATGTTTAAGATAGTCACAGCTTTTGAGGTAAGAAGTAGTAAAATAAACTGCAAATGCATTAAAATAGAGCTCAACAAAAGCTACCATGATGTTGAAATTTCAAAAATAGTCAGGGCCCCCAGGTCAAGTGATCATAGTAATAAAATAAAGGAATATCAATGCCTTGGTAAGGCCACACTTGGAATACTGCATCCAGTTTTGGTCACCGCAATGTAAAAAAGATGTTGAGACTTTGGAAAGAGTATAGAGAAGAGCAACAAAGATGATTAGGGGACTGGAGGCTAAAGCATATAAGGAACGGCTGCTGGAATTGGGTATGTCTAGTTTAATGAAGAGAAGGACGAGAGGGGACATGATAGCAGTGTTCCAATATCTCAGGGGTTGCCATAAAGAAGAGGGAGTCAAGCTATTTTCCAAAGCGCCTGGAGGCAGGACAAGAAGCAANTTACTATTATTATTATTATTATTATTATTATTATTATTATTATTATTATTATTATTATTATTATTATTATTATTATTATTATTATAAAAAGAATTGGGAAGCAAATATTATGATCAGCTGGCAAATATACTGTATGACAGCTTCAAGTCTGTCATATTTTAATTAATAAGATGTAAAAGGTCATAACATTACTTCCAAATAATACTGTACTAATGTTTAGAATTATATGGCTTTCTGCTTTGTTTGCTTTAGATATAGCAAACATTAATGAAATATGTCTAATCTATCTTTGGTATCTTATTTATATCAGCTTGAGCAAAGAAGGTACTCACAAACATACATACACACACACATACACACACAGAGGAGGGAGGGAAGGAGGGAGGGAGGGAGAGAGAAGCATAAAGAGAAGATGAGACCTGGACAATAGTTCTTAATTCTCATTAGAAAAATCCCTAACTTATCATTGTTCCAGTACATTGTTTAGCAAAAGATCAAGTAAACTATATTGATTTTTTTTATGTAGCACTTTTTCCTTACAGATATTAAATCATATAAATATCACATACAGTAATTAGTCACACAAAATAAAACAAATTAAACTGACTACATTGGTTGTGGAATAAAACGGCTAAGTCTTTACTATTATTACTGAACACTATTATTATTATCATCATCATCATCACAATAATAATCTAACAGACATGTTACATTATAATGGCTGGGTAAATAGAATGATTTTGACCAGATATTGAAAATATTACAGTTTTACTACCAATTTTATACCAGTTTATGTAGTGATTAAGGCATCAGGATAGCAGCCGGATTACCTGGGCCAGTCAATCTGTCTCAGTCTTAGGAAGCAGGCAATAGCAAACTACTTCTGAAAAATCTTGTTAAGAAAACTGCAGGGACTTGTCCAATTAGTTGCCTCAAGTCACACTTTCAAAGGGACCAATATAAAAAAAAGGGAATCGACAATTAGTGAGTCACTGGTTTTCTCCCTCTTGATTGCATAATGCACTTCCCTAATAGGAGTGCATAGCTAAAGACCTCCGCCCATTTTGTGTGGGAAGAGGTATTTCTTCAACCTTTTGAATCCATTCCCAATGAGAGCAGAGCTGCAAAGCTTGAGGTTCCAGATATACATGCTATACTACAAACCTCTGGAGCTAATGAAGTCTCTTCTCCAATAATACCACCTCTTTGCAAGTGTTAACACCTTTATTTAAATTTCCTAGCCCACTGCATTTGATCACAAGACAACATATTACTCTGGTTATGAGCATCAATTGTTGTTGTTTATCCTGCTAAGTCATGTGAGGGGCAGAAAATTTTTAAATAGGCCATAGTAATTAATTTTATTAAATTAAAATTAAAATAATGTAGATTCTACCCTGTCTACCCACTTATTGGAATCTAGTTCTTGGCATGCCATTTAAAAGGTGGTGAAAAATATATGCCTTCCAGCCTGATAAAATATTGTATGTTCCTAATTTGGAGCTTGAAAATCCATTTTTACTGAGCTGACCAAAAGCAAGGACCCATTCATTTCAACAGTGTCAACACAGTGCAAGTCACTCAGTATTGCCCGCAAGGGGGCTTTATTTTACACCAAACAGGATTCTTAGGGGGCTCATTATGCCACTCTGCACACTCCTTGCAATGGGCTCTTTAATATAGTGGTTTTCCCTGCCTTTATACTGATATTTCTTATTCATAAAAATGGGAAGTTTGTCAGAAGTGTCAGAGTATGACTCGGGTTTTCAATCTTTGGTGTCACATGCAAAACATTACAACCAAAACCCTCTTCTAGTATTTCTATCACCACTCTGCCAACCAGTAATGAACAGAAAAGTTATACTGGGAAACCTGCCCCTCCCCAAAAAACCCACTCTTTTTATGCTTTGCCAATTTTTTCAAATGGAGATGGTGACAGTTATGAATCCTGATTATCCCTGAAGCATGCAAATGAAGTGAAGAGAATACTCAAGAGAAGAAAGCATGCCAGGACATCCCACCCATGGGAGTGTTATGTTATGTTATGTTGTTATGTTGTTGCTATGCTGTGCTGTGCTATGTATGTTATGTTATGTTATGTTATGTTATGTTATGCTATGTTATGCTATGCTATGCTATGCTATGCTATGCTATGCTATGCTATGCTATGCTATGCTATGCTATGCTATGCTATGCTATGCTATGCTATGTTATGTTATGTTTATAAAATCTGGATGATAAAAAATTAAAGCTAACTGCATTCTGGCCATTATTCCATTTTCCATTAATATTTTAACTTCTTTAAAGGAAGTGTATACATATACTAATTGGTAAACTATTGAAGGATTCTCCCCCCCCCCCTTTAATCATTGAATACCAGAGCTTCCTTTCTTATATGCTACAAACTGGATTTTTACCTATATTCTCTACTTTCTTTCAGTTTCTGAAAAACCGCTAAGACATCCTGTCATAAAACTGACAGCAAAGTTGGACTGTCTTCCTGCCACACCAGTTTCCTCATGACACGCAGGAAATGACAATTACTCATTTTCCCTTCATCCCATTAACAGAGAATTAGAGCAGACTGAATTGTTTGGCATAGGGTTTCCTTGGCCACCAAGGCATTTTTTTTTTGCACAAAGTCATTTATCTTGTGAAATGCCAAAGACTTTCAGTTTGCTCAATCCTATTGTCCAAGGAAACGTATTTTATTTAAATGAGGTGCAACGATTTTCTGAAAGCCATACCATATATCTTTTTATGAATGGGAGCAGAAAGTGTCAAAAATGGAATGCTTTATAACAAGTAACATGCAATTTTCTTTTCTAAACTGGCATCTTGTTTCCAAAGCCTATTATGTGTACCTAACACTACTGGGGCTTTAATATGTACTTCATATGGTTATCGTTTTTGTCAGTTTCAGAACCCTTTATAATTCTTCTCTCTAGATGGACTCAGTTCATAGAAAAGATGCCTCAGTTTGTAGAAAAGGATTTTCATACTCTTTAAAGAATATTTGCTTCACCAAATAACTTTGCAAAACAAATTGAAAATTGGAGTAGAATGAAGAACTTCACTTGCTGAAGATAAAATGTAAAATAATGACGATGAAAAAGTAACTTTACAACCAATCTTTGCATTTATGACCTTTGTGAGTCTGCAAAGCAAAGGAAAGCTGAAGTAAGATCATAAGCACAGTTGTGGTTTCACTTAGTGACAGCTTTACCTAATGACCAAGTTGCCAGTCCCAAATGTGTCACTAAATAAAAACAACCTGTATCAAATTAGTGCTATTTTAAACTAAAGATATAGGAGTAAAATTGCCATGCTTTGCCTAGATCATGTTGATTTTGACAAGAGGCTACCAATTCCCCATTAAAGACCTGCACCCCCCATGGAATGATGACTAAGTCAGTTACAATCTGCATCTGAGGAACAAATGAAGTAATGAATGGATAAACTAATGGGCAAATTTACTGAAGCCCATAAACCAGGTGAATATTCCACACTTGAAGGCACTCACATTTAATGGGAAAATGAAATAATGGGAAACTGTTTCATTTGAGCTGATCCTTGATGAGGCCAAAAGATTACAAGAGGAAGATGTACTGTAGCTCAGTGTAGAACATCTGTTTTGCTGTGAGAAGGCCTTGGTTTGGTGTCCTGTAACTCTAAGTAGGGCTGGAGGAACTTGTTTTAAACTCCTGGGAGCTTCCGCTGTCAAAATCAATATTAGTTATCTATTCTAAAAGTTGGATCCTTGTTTAGGAATAGTCCTAAATTTAGGAAATTAGAAAGAAATCCAAGACCCTTTCTTCCCTGCCATATACAATTATGTGTGGGAAGAGGAACTCAAGGAGAACAGCAAAGACTTTCTGTATATCAGATTGACAAGTCTAACCCAGAAATTCCGCCTGATAAATCATGGAAGTATAATTTCTGTTTTTATGCTAGAATTCCATTTGTATAATTCTGAAATTACACAATGGCCTATATTTGATATCTTTCTCCCAAACCATATAGTTTTGTTTTTGCTATTTTACTTAATATATCATCCAATCTAAAAATCATTTTGGAAAATTAGTCATTTTGGATTTTTTTTGAATGGTTCTTATGATGCTATCATCTTATTAGAATTTTTAAAAAAACACACCAGGAAACATGACAGACCAGATTGGAGGGAAATTTTTAGCAATGCAGCAATTCACTTTAAAGCTTTATGTCTATATATGTATGTCTTTTCCACTACAAAAATCATAAAGAGTTTTCCTATAGTACCTGATATGCTCTTAGTACTCCATGGAAACAGAAAAGATTGCGATTTTCTATCACTGCTTTCATTAATTTCATTTTGAACGTAATTTCATTTTAAACTTTACATTTGACAAATACTTAAGCAGATGAATCATTCTTATTCCAAAAATGTGCATAAACTAAGCATTTGTTCACGTACATTAAAAATCTATACATCTTGTAATAATTTTGATTATTATTATCTGTGAGATTTATGTTTGGCTATTATAGTGTTTCTGATTTCCTCTGGATTGGCTAGTTCATAAGAGAACATAACACAATTTGGAAAATCATCTCCACACAATTAATATTGTGAGAGAAAAAACAGCTCTATGTCACATTCTGATTGCCCAGGTCTATTATTTATTTTCCTTTGAAATGGGAAGAAGAAATAAGTATTAATCCTGCTCAGTATTCCAATTTATTTGCATGGTAGGCTTCACAGTTCATATTTGCTGTGTCAAACACAAGAAAACTGCTGGGCATGAGTTACAGCTTTTTAACAAAGAGTTATGATGCCAACCTAAGTTTAATCATAAGAAGGTTATTGATCTTACTTTGCTTTTCATTCTGCACGTCTTGTTTTATCACTACAAACAAACCAATCTAAATGTAAGCCCGATACAGGAAACTCATTGTTCAGATTTTGTCTGTTCTGTTCTAAATACTCTTTGGCTCCACAAATTTATTTATTTTAAAAAAATTGTACGGCCACCCATTTACTCTCAGTGACTCTGGGCAGCTTACAAAAATAAAAACCCAATATACAAACAATAAAAAACAATAACCCCTCACCCTCCTGGTGACAAAAATCAATCAAGGCACTTGATGGGCTCCATCCTACTCTGGGTTCTCCAGGCCCATTTAGGGCCTTGTGAAAGAATGTCAGTGTGGGGACAATCTAATCTCTCCAGGGATGATGTTCCAAAGTCACAATGGAGAAGGCCCTTCTTCTGGGTTCCCCCAGATATACCTCCTTAGGAAAGGAGACATTCCCTGACTCCCTGCTCTGGTGGGTTGGGTAAATGTGACCAGGAAAGATGTTCCTTCAAATAACTCTCTCGCAAGTCATGTAGGTCTTTGAAGGCAATAACCAGCACCTTTCTTACTGGTTGCAATTGCAAAGTATTCATTAAATATTCAGCTTTAGTGAATCAGGTGTATCCCACTAAAGAAGAGTCCCGTTAGTTCTGAAAGGACAATGATGGACCAAGAATAGGCTCTGAGTACTGGAGCAGGAATCTTACTAGCTCTAAAAAAGAGAGAGACGTACTTTGCTGTTGCTCCTTTCGAGCAGCAATTTGAGCTATGGTACTTGTAATTTAGGAGGTATTAACCAGCCATCGCTGGAAAAGATGGAAGAAAAGAGAAGAAGTGGATGAGCAAGGAAGAAGTGGATGAGCAAGGTGGATGGACTTAGTTGCATGGCAATGAGTGCACCATTAGATATTATACTTCCTATAGAGGTGAATTATTGCACATCCTCAATACACTGAAATCTGACAATTAGTGTATTTCTTTGAATGTTACCACTTTGTAAGAACCTATCCTTATTCCAGTTTCATTGGCTTCTATTTCCAGATTAGTGGCCATGCCCAGTCAACATATATTTGTTTCCATTAGTAATGCTATATCATCTATGAACTCCAGATTCTTACATCCACATTGATTTTGTCAAAGAATATCTGATTCCATGCTGTTCATAGTTGTTCATAATAAAAACCTTCCTTGTTTTTCCAAAAGTTGTTTGTCTACTGAAGCAGAAGTTGCCCGAGTAGGATGATGCAAAAGACCTTGCCAGAAATGAGAGCACCATGTCTCTCAAATTGGAAACTAATCAAGGAAAGAACCAACCTAGAAGAATTAATCAGCGGAATGACTTGCCTTCAGAAGTTGTAATTGCTCCAACAATTGGAGATTTTAAAGAAGAGATTAGACAACCATTTGTCTCAAATGGTATAGGGCTAACTTGTTTAAGCAGGGACTTGGACTAGAAGACCTCCAAGGTTCCTCCCAACTCTGTTATTCAGATAAATTGTTATAATTGGTGGAATTGCCATTCAATGGTAATTTGGTGATTATTCCCTTCCTCTGTTTCCAGAGGATGCATTCTGTTTACCAACATTTAGTCCTTTGTTAATTTTTCTATCATGTGGTATACCTCTAGCTTTGGCAGTTCAGTTGAAATCTACCCATGCAGAGAAACTTATAAATACATTTGTTGAATGTTTTTCTGCCACAAAAACAATTATAATTGAGTCTGCTTCAGTTCAGAGAATGTTTCAGGTTCTTAACCCAATGTGTTTTACCTCAGACAGTAAATACTGGAAATAATAAAGAATTCCAAATTCAGGCTTCATTGCACATTTTTGAAAGACATGTTTTTGAAAGACATGTTTTAAGCTACTTAGCAAAGATGGCTTAGGCTGCCATGGTCATTTTTCTAATGCAATGTGCCAAAATAGTATAACTAATATAGACTAATTTAGGAATACTTTATAAGAAATTTCACAGATGGTTGATTTGCCATTTTTACTTTAGTGCATATCCAGAATTTAATGTTAGCAATTTGTTTGATGATATAGTAAATACTATATTACTAAACAAATTACTAAAAGTTGTAGTTCATAGTAATATTATATATAGTAATATATAGTATGTATGTTGTGTCTATAGTATGTAGTAATGCTATATTTACCTTCAATGTAACTCTGGTAAGACTGAGTGTGCTTTGAGATACTCAGATCTGGATAGTTTCTTCCTTAAATTTCAAGTGGATGACACTTCTCCAGGCAGACTTGATGTTCAATTTCGGGGTCTTCTTGGACTCCTGCCTCTTGCCCAAAGAGCAGGTAACAATCATGCCTAGGAAGACCTTTGCAGAAGTATAGTAAGTCTTGGGCACCAATTGCACCTACTATTGAATTGGGGAAGAGAATTACTCATGGTCACTCATGTCTTGGTCACTGTCCTATTCCTTCAATATATTCTACATGGAGCTATCCTGAAGAGCATTTGGAAGCTGCAGATGGTTCAGAATGCAGCAGAATTGGGTGGTTCTTGGTATTCCATATTTTGCTTATATAGTATAACATCACTGCTATGTGAGCTTTATTGGCTCCTACTGAACTTCTGGGTGCCATTCAAGGTGTTGGTTATCACCTATAAAGTCTTACATGGCATAGGGTCAGTCTACTTGTGAATAGCCTATCTTTGTTTCTACTTCCCCCATCAGATTTACTGGAACTAATATGCTCTGGGCCTTTTCTAAAAGCCCTTTGCATAGAGCCCTTTCATTTACTCCTGAGAGGATTTTGAGGAGATCAGAAGGTATTGTCTAGTTGTTTAATTAAAGTTTAGTTAAAGTTGCCTTGTGACAATAAAATATAATTAAGACAGCCATCATGCCTGTTTAAGAACATCTGAGAAATATCTGATTTGTTACGATTTACTAGAGAGCATGCTAAACCAAATTAAAGGGATGCATAGGAAGACTTTATTGTGCTCATGTCACAGACTGAAAGACTATAGCCCTACCTATGCTCCTCAGTGCACTCATTTAATCACCCAATACAAAAATATATACAAATATATTTTCTCATCCAATATATACAAGTATATTTTCCTCATTAGCCTCTCTCTCACACAGACAACTAATACATATCCACATACCACAATCAGTCTTTGGAAAGAATATGTATAAAGCCACATACATACATGCAACATATTGCTTTTTTTTACACAGAAGAAAATACAGATGCTTCCCATGGCCACTGGTTGTAAAAGGGCTGGAGAGAATTCTGGATGTTTTCTTTATCTTATTATGCTTTTACGTTTTAAAGATGTTTGTTCATCCAGACCCATCTGTTTCTTTTTCTTAACTACTTTTCCCCCCAACATCAGCCACTAGGATTTTGGGGGAGGAGGGTGTCAAACCAAAATAATGAGAGTTTGCACATTCAGCCATTGGCAATTCTTACTGCAGATGAAAAATAAAATTATAGCAACCATAATTAAACATGAGAATAATCTGAGACATTTTATACATAAGCAGAATAGCAACATTCACTATGAAATAACACAAAATCGGATCTTGACAGATTAATATGTATTTTTCATGAAAGTGGGGTTAATGGGTCAATCATATTCTTGTTTTGCTCATTTTCAAGTATACTTCAAGTCTTCTGACATTGCTTATGGACTTTGTAGTCCTGTTTATATACAACACTTGTTGAGTACAGTATGGCTTATTTTTAGTCATTATTTGACTTAAATATTTAACTACTTAACTTATTTGAGTATACAATTTTAGCTTTGTTCATGCAAAGTGATAAATGTATGTAAGTAGATAATTTGTCTCTTAGTAGCAGTATTAACAAAAATCAAAAACCAATCCTACGAAAGATAATTAACATTATGCTCATGTGACACATTATACCTAAATGAGTACTGCATGAACTGCATTCTAATTTAGCATGCTGTGGAAATTTAGCTTATGTGTTGCACAAGTCTAAACAATTAAATCATCTGAACAAACCATGGAATAGCACATACTGCGAATAAAAATCGACAGAAGTGAGATAAAAACAACTGGCTAGCATTCTTTGCTGCTGATAATCTTTACTTTTCCTTCTTTTTCTTACCCTTTTCTTCTCATTCCAGGTTATTGTGATGGAGCAGGATCGTCATTTGAGAATACTCTTGCTCTTGGCATTTTCAAATAAAAGCAACAATTTCTTCCTACAATGAAATCTCAATCTGGTCTCACAATCCCTTTATTTTCAATGGGAGTACACTGGGGAGGCTTGCTACCCCAAATTTACATATCTATTTGCACAGAAGCTCTTTCAAAAGAGGTGGCACAGATTAATACACAGAGCTTATACTGTCATGCAAGATTATCTGAAGCCAGAAACTGGCTTTACAGTAGAACTAAAATGTTAACGAGAAATGGAGACTTCCAAAACAATTATAGAAGCAATTTTTACAAAAATCACACTGTGTCTCAATGCATCTGACATTTAGACTAAGATTTTCAAGATTACTGTGAGATTGAAAATGAATAAATATAACTTATCTCAGTGTTCATTAGAAGCCAAAATGGAACAGAGATAAGATCAGCTAGTGCATCATGTACTGCATTAAAGGCAAACTGATTTACAGTAAATCATCCAATGTAACAACAGTATTTCTTTGAAAATTAGGAAGATCAGAGCATGTTCCAGAATGCTATAAAATACTGCACAAGGATATTTTATAAATAATTAATGTAAAAATACCTCAATAAAGTGCTTGGGTTACCTGCAACTGACATTGGAGTAACTTGGTTACACTAAGTTGCAGCTAATCTGATAATTGAAGATAAATGTTTTTGTTTTATATTTGCTTTTCACAAAAAAAATATTAAAAATCGAGAAAGTTCTCTGCCGCCACAATGATGCAGCGTTGTTCAAAAACCTATTTGATAAAAATAGGGCTGTGCAATGTATAGCTCAGATAAGATCTTAAATACGAACAGACATAGTCAATATATTCTTGTCTCTTTTTTAATTCACTAGGGGACCGTGTATTTCTACATGGTTTTCTCCCTGCTTTCCATTTCTCCAGTTGGGTAACTGTCCGATTTGCAAGATACTTTTATTGTCACCTTATAAAAAAGTAGAGCTGATACATCTGAAGGTGCTTCTTGTCTGGACTGTCTTACAAGACTTACACACCAAGACCATTTTTGGCTAGGAATTTGGGGAGTTGTACTATTTTACAATAGTTGACTAGATAGGGGAGCATGGAGCAACCTTATCAGTTTGCCTTCTGATAAATGGATGTTTGTACATACAAACAGACAATAATTTGGGGCATTGGACTACCCTAATTTGGAAGAGTAACAAAGACATTTTCCCCAAATTCCAAAGATGTTCTCCAGGCCCGAAGATTTAGCTATCTATGCTATAGGTATACAGTAGGTGAGGTAACAAGGTAATATGTGTGAATCAGATGAAGCCAAATACCAAGGGAGGTCTTGCTTACATTATCATCTTACCTATCTTTCATTCATGCACTGAATCCTATTTTGAATTTATTCTCAAAAATAAAAATTGTCTATGTCAAAGGTGTTTTTATAAGAGGCAACTGGACTTTCTTGTTTCTCTTTGAAGATATTTTGCTTCTCTTCAGCTCTGAATGGATGTGGGGAATGGATGGTGGGGTATTCTTTAAACCCAAGAATACACTAAGGCAGAATCTAGTCCATCCCAAGAATAAAACACCCAGACATAAATTAAGCAATATGGTATATGCAGTACAATGCAGTGAAACATGTGCAGATCTGTACATTGGAGAAACAAAATAACCACTTCATAAATGCATGGCACAATATTGGAGAACAAACCCATCAAGATAAAATTCAGCAGGCCACACTTTTGAAGATAGAAAACTCCACATTTTGGACAGAGAGGACTGCTGTTTTGAAAGAGGAGTCAAAGAAGCTATCTATGTTAAAATTAAGTCTCTCTTGGAGGCCCGGCTTGGTGGTCGCAACAGGCTACGGAGTCACAGAGTGCACTAGCTGAGGGGCTGGTGGGCTGTGGCTGCTGCCAGACACCATCGACCCTCGCATGCTTGCCATCTCCTGTGCACATGCTGGGGGCGTGCCTGGTCGGGCTGGGGTGGGCCAGGGCAGTGGGGAGGTCCTTGGAGGGCCACCCAGTCAGCTGCAACCATCCTGTCCATGCCCACCCAGGCCATGCCCACCCAGTCAGCTGCAACTACCTTGGCCACGCCCCCACACCCCTCCAACCATAATGCTGATGTGGCCCTCAATGAAATTGAGTTTGAAACCCCTGCTTTAAGGCAGTCTTAAATCTGTGTGGTACTCTGGAGTGGCTTTCTGTATTATGGACTGAGTTTATTGTTGTTTCAATAGAATATTGTGATTTTCTGATGATTGCCAAGCCACTCATAATAGATTACTAAGAAACATCTGAAAGCCAATGACTAGATAAATGGTAATTATATGTCAGTAAGGAACAGAAAGTTGTGGTCTTTTTTTTTTTAACCACAGATAGTGGATCTGTATAGAGATATTAGATCTTGCCTACAAAATATTGGTTAACTATTAAATGGAAAGTGTTAATAAACATTCTAGTCCTTGCTGCTGCCATGAAGATTTTTGCAAGCCAAATATACTAGGTCTACCACTTTGTATACACTAATTCCTAGATGGGTCCTAGGACAGATTGTAACAAGGTTTAATAATAGCTTAAGAAAAAGAAATAGATAAAAATATGACTGCCCAGCAGTTCTTAAGTAAGGGGACAATATATCATTAAAAGTTTTGCCTGAATACAAAATATGGGCTTCACAACCTTTTAATTCCAGTTATTAGTTGAAAATTTTAACTATCATATTTAGTATACCAGGTTAACCTATTCATTAATAAAAAAACCTCTTGGTCTGATCAGTTGAAGGTCTAAACTCTGGGGAACAGAGAAGAAATGGAAGATTTAAAATTCATAAATTCTAAGTAAAATAACAGCACCATAGCTCTGCATTATAACCAGGTTTCTTCTTAAGAGTGCTTAAGTTGAGATGCTTCAATCCTTCCCAGTCCTTTTTGAAAATGGCAAAACAAATCAATTATTTAAAACAGATGTTGCTTCTGAAATAGGACATCTTGATCTACTTGCAACCTTTTAAATTATATAAATGCTAATGGTGGCTTTTAAAGATCCAATGGAGAAACTTCAGACAGGCATCCTTTTTGTTAAATGACAGCAACTGTCAAGTGGAAAGCAAGCTTGTAATTTCTAATCAGTATCTGTCAGATACAAATTCTAAAACACACCTTGCAATGACTTCAGAACTTGGCTTTATCAGAAAAAGCAGAACTTATTTCTTCAATTAATCAATATTCTGCTTTTACTGAAGATTAACGTAAAATATTTTTGTTCACTTTCTTAGCTTAGTCTAAGGACATGATTCATTTGCTTTACATAGAAGATTGGATCCAATTCCTGCATTTAATCTTTTTTTCTTTAATGTCACAGGCTTCAAATTGAACATGGGTGAGTATGTTGTAATTTTTTTCTGGAAAAAAACTGATAGGAATTACTTAAGGCAGGATTTCTTATTTTATGTGGCCCTATTTATTGTGCTTCTTGGGATTTATTTGATAGTCAGTTTGGTGTAGTGGTACAACGATTTGTTAGAAATGAGGAGACTGTGAATTCTAGTCCTACTCTAAATACGAAGCCAGTTGGACAATTCTTGGCCATTCACTTTCTATTTGAAGCCAATGGCACACAATGTAATAAAACTATGTGGGGTTGTCTAGGCACCCAGAATGGGGGAAAAGTTTACTTCACTATTACAACCTTCAATGGCAAAAGTTTCTATTTTTATTTTTTTTTGAATTTCAAGAATGCAAGGGAATTGTGAACAGTGAAAAGACTAGGCTAGAAATAACCAGTACAGTATTATTTGAAGTGAGGAGTGGGGGGAGATGAGGGAAACACGCCTTTTAAACTAGTAAAATCATGATAGTTCACAGTAACGCAGGATGCAGGCCAAATACAGCTCCCAAATTCTATCTGTGAAGTCTCTGGAACCCCACCAATTTTTCCTCTTCAATTCAGTTAATCATTTTATTTATGAATAACAATAGCATCTCAGCATCTCCCCTAAAGCAGACTCAACATTTTGATGCTGACATCTCCTGGGATGCCACTTTCTACTATCCTATGGTTGTTGGTAATATATCAACATCAAAGTGATTCCTTGGTGAAGAAAAATTGAATCGTTTCATCCTGCCCCCAGAAAACTTTAAGATCATGTTAAATGAGAAAATAACAATGATGGAATTAATAGAGGCTATAAAAAGATAAAAATAATAATAATGAAAAAACACCGGGATCAGATGGGCTACCAGCAGAGTTCTACAAATGCTTACAAGATCAATAAGCTTACCCTTGAAAAATATTTATAATGAACTTTTATTGGAGGCCAAACTCCCAAATACATGGACAGAAGCAAATATTACTTTGATACCAAAAGAAGACTCAGATCTGACACAGATAAAAAACTACAAACCACAGCTATAAAGGCGATATATCAAAAACAGACTGCTCAAATAATTATTAATGGAGACCTGACAGAGCTTATAGATATACAAAAAGGTACCAGACAAGGTTGTCCACTTTCTCCTTTATTATTTGTATTGTCATTGGAAATTCTATTATCTAGAATTAGAGAATCTACAATGATTAAAGGCTTAAGAATTTCTGCTAAAGAATACAAACTTAAAGCTTTTGCGGATGACTTAGTTTTTACATTGTCTCAACCAATTGAGTCACTGGAA
>NW_015386495.1:745209-757384 GCF_001527695.2 Protobothrops mucrosquamatus | reverse complement strand
GGATTGCTTATATTCAAAAAAAGCATAGAATGGTGGAATATAATTTAGGTTTTTAGTTAACTTGTTCCTTTTTTTATATATATTTCACCTACTTATGTAGAATAATATTTTGTGGAGTTAGGGATATTAATATTAGTTTACTTTTATTTGAATAGTATCCTGGGATTAGGTTTGGGAAGTCCGGGGTGGGGGGTGGGGGGTGGGGCTTTTTTATAGCATTGTGATATACCTGTGATGTTTTTTTCATGATGAAAATAATAAAAATTTATACTTGAAAAAAAAACACAAAACTACAAACCAATATCATTATTAAATGTGGGTTATAAAATCTTTACTTCAGTAATAGCTGAGAGACTGAAAAGATTTTTGACTGAATTTATACATCCAGACCAAAATGGATTTTTACCAAAGAGACAAATAAAAAACAATTTAAGAGTTATAATGGACATATTGGAATATTACGAAATGCACTCAGGGAAACAACTGGCATTAGTATTTCTAGATGCCCAACAGGCATTTGACAATATTTCTTGGCAATTTATGATTCAACAACGAAAAATAATGGACTTTGGAGAAAATTTTATAAATATGACTAAGACGATATATCATAAACAAACAGCAAAAGTGATTTAAATGGAGACTATACAGAGAATTTTGATATAAGAAAAGGCACAAGACAAGGATGTCCACTATCCCCATTGTTATTCATTTTAACTTTGGAAGTTTTAAATAGAAATATTAGACAGGACTCAGAAATTAAAGGACTGGAAATAAAAGGTGAAACTTACAAACTGCAAGCATTTGCAGATGACCTGGTATTTATCCTAGAGGAGCCTTTAGAGATGATTCCTAAATTATTGGACAATGTCAACCTCTTATAAAGAAAACTTAAATAAAATGTTTTATAGATGGCACCTGCCACCAGAAAGATTAGCAAAAATGTTTAAAAATATGTCAGATAAATGTTGGAAATGTAATCATAAACCAGGTACTTTTTATTATATGTGGTGGACATGTGTTAAGGCAAAGAGATATTGGATAAAAATACATACTTGGCTAGAAAAGATGCTGGGGAAACATGTAGATTTTAAACCTGAACTCTTTTTATTAGGCATAATGTCAGAAAAACTTGATAAACAAAGTGTATATTTGATTTTGCACATGATAACAGCAGCAAGAATTACATTCGCACAATACTGGAAAAATGAAGAAATACCACCAGAGGAAGAAATGATTAAAAAAATACTAGACTGTGCTGAAATGGACAGACTTACTTTGAGGTTGAAAGAAAAATAAGAAACAGAATATTTTCTTTTGGGACTTATTTTATCAATGGTTGGAGAAACAAATTAGGGATTAGGAATTTAATTTGTATTAGTGAATGATAAACTCAGACATGTTTGTTGAATAAGCACTGTTGAATTGTATCAAAAAATTAATAAAAATTAATAAAAAAAATAAAGTACAGGCAAATCTTAAAATCTCTGTTGCCAATCATATGCACATTTTTTATGATTTCTGCTCTTCAAGCCCAGCTACAAGGCAAAAAAAAAAATCATCCAGACAGAATCGTTTATTTTTAATTAGAAAAGGAAATTCATACTACAGAGCTTGGAAAGAAAAATATACTATGTGTGTCAAATTGTCAAATGGATAAATCTTAACAAGATGCTTTGATTTCTGACTTTGGGATCCTGGCCTGTGCTTGATTCTGTGAAGAGAAATGTTTACCAGTAATGGGTAAAGACCCTCCTCCAAACATCCATTTTTTATTTGTAGTAGGTGATGATTTTAGAAATCTGTTGTTCGAATGTATAACTTGAGATCATAGGCTTTTTAAAAAAAACAACAACCTGAAAATATCCTTTAAAAGAATCAGGCTGGTAAGTATTAATTATACCATCATTACACTAAAATACCATAGTTGTTAACTTGGTGCAATTATTGTATATTAATGATTAAAATCAGAGAAAGAGAGTAATTGAGACAGATTATATAGGTACAATATATATCTTACCATAGAAGTAAAAGTGTTATAACTTAGTTAAGGAATACAATGGAATGGGTGCAGTTATGTCCAGTACAGAAGATGTAACAGTCATGAAATGGAGATATTCTGACCTACAACAGCTATCCAATTCATGCTTTGATTACATCCTGATTTGACTATTGCAATGCACACTGCCTACCCTAGCTCCATCCTTAACAAGTGTCTGAAAATTGGAATTAGCACGAAATATGTCAGGAGCATATGGCAAATTGTTTTCTCAACAAATTTAAGGTGTCAGTAGTAACATTTACTGTATTGCCTATTGACCTTGATGTGCACTCTCTGGTCATTAAGTCAGGAGAAGATGTGCTCATTTTCAGATGTTTTTCATTATCTCAGGCATTCAGAGAAGGCGTTTCATGAAGAAATTTCCCTTGGGAGGTATGCTCAACCCACATTTTGTCAAGTTTCTGGAGGATAGGAACTTTCTTTTCAGCCAGTTTTCTGCCTCTGAGTTCAATTTGATAGTGATTTAATAATACTTTGATTGTTTATGGTTTTTTATATATATTTATAAAAATTACAGGCACAACAAAAGAAGAAATGTAACATAAAAATGGTCATTGGTCAATAAGAAAATGTCCAGGCATGATCATCAATTGGGAACTTGAGCCACCGATGAATGAGAAGAATTAATCAATTAAATCTGGCTATTTCCCAGAGATGATGTTCGACAAGCCACTCTCACATACTTTGGCCATGTGATCCAACTAAAAAAAATGACTATGGTTTATAAGATTGATGGACGTAGAAGGAACATAATGGATAAGGCGGATGTAGAGAGTAAAAAAAAGTACAGGCCTGTCTTGGAAGAGCCATAAAATATTACTAGAGACTGGGCAAGAAGGTAACCAATTTGTTTATGACGTCACTAGGACTTCAGTCTTTAAAATAGTTTTAATTTTAGTCCTAATGATAACCTCTCCATCCAAAAACTGCCTTACCTTATCATTTGGTGTGGTAAAATTGTAATATTTACCCTGTGAGAGACAAGAAGAGGTAATTTGCATTGCCCTTCCTTCACTGTACTTATTTGAAAAGCTATTTTTTTCTTCAGCCATTATAAAGTTAATATACATTTTACAATGAAAAAAGACCTCCAGATAAAGCAAAATTCCCTTGAAGAAATTTTTGATCTAAGCTTGATTTAATTAGCCCACCATCTTATAGAAGTTCTCATACAGCCAGCAAAATATAAAAGGGAGAGGGAGAGGGAGAAGGAGAGAGAGAGAGAGAAAGAGAGAGAGAATCATGTGATTCAACCTATAATGAGTAAAGATACACCAGCTGTACACCTGAAACATACTGTTTATATCAGGGGTGGTGAACTATGGCCCCTTTATGACTTGTGTACTTCAACTGAGCCAGCATGGACAATACACGGTGATAAAGGGGGCATAATTCCCCACCTCTGGTTTACAGTATGTATTCCTGTGCCAAAATAAAATATGCAACAAAACAAGAGAGAAAACGAAAGTTCATTTTAATGATCATCTATGTATTCCACATGTGCCACTGATTTCATTAACACAAACATTTTAAATTGGAATGATACTATGGAAGATTTTTTAAAATAATCTATAATGTGACAGATTTAAGATGTTGTAAATCTGAATGGAATTCTAATAATGCAGTACTATTGCTTTGTCACTGAAGTGTTGTGATTAAGATGTTGGATTACAACTGGGGAGACTGAGCCGGAGGTTTACCCTAAGCCATGGAAATTAAAACAAATTTCTTTTTTAGGCAAAAGGAAGCTGATTCCTGCAGTTCCCTTCTCATTCCCAACCAAGAAGACAAAATTACACCTTCTGCATATAACAAAGCTGGAATTGTAAAATATCTCATATTAGAAGGTAATGAGCAGAAAACAATGATAGTTTGAAAAGTAAAAGTATATCCTTTCTTTACCTTTCTCCTCCTCCTACTCAAACACTGATTAGAAATCCACAAAGTCTGCAAAAAGAGAGATGTGGACAGTGATGAGTATTTTTGGGCTAAGTGATGGTTTTTGGTCCAGATATGGTTCAAGGTTAATAGGTCCCCCCTGAATCAAACCTACTTTTCAGTAAGAATATTTTCCTTCTGGATTCAATACATCAGTTTTATTTATAATTGGAAGATTCTAGTCTATTTCCTTTGTTGTTACAGAAATTAGTGACAGTGGTCTGATTTCACTCAGATGGGCAATACACAATACTGTTTATATGAGTAAATATAAATATCAGCACTGGGATCCACCAATCTTTAATTTATCTTAGTAATTCTAGGGGGATAAAATCACTTCCAGGAACTTTCCCACTTAATTGTGTATTAAGGTCCTTAACCTTGGCTATAGAGGCCAATTATTTCTTTGTGAGTCGGATGCTCAGAGAACATTTTAAATCAGCTTGGCTAACAAGAGCTAATAGCAAACTTGAAGTTTTAGGCCTCTCTCCTTGAAAAGTCCCTGCCCATTGAATTTTGAAAATAACAGGAATCATCTTAAGCTGCATATCTGGAATATTGATTTCTAAACTCATCTGAGCCTGGTATTTAATCCTGCAGTTTTTATTTTATTTTTCTTTCAAATGGGTATGCACTATCATCCTATCCTTCATTCATTCTAGTTCTGAAATTTCATTGGTCCTTCATCTTGGCCAATTTGGAAGTGCTACCCTCCATTATTTAAAAAATGTCTCTATATATCTGTGCATGCTCCCATATGGGGACATCTGTGGAATCCCTGAGACTAATGCTGTTCTATTGCTTTCTTTTCATGGGGCTCTCAGAGGACATTCATCTGTCCTTTTCAGAAGAAACAGCCTGGCAGTATCTAACTTTGTGTTCTCTAAGCTTGGTTGTTTGCAGATGTTTCATTACCCAACTAGCCAACATCACCAACTGCAAGTGAGTTATACCACACAATAATGAAATGTCTGCAAGCCAACCACCAAGTTAAGAGAGCACCAAGAACAACAACTCAGTTCATCACTAAGCTACAGCTATTAATTACCTTGCTTGTTGCTTCTTCTGTCTGATGAGGACCTTCATGTATTCTCCCAGAGTTTTGTGCTTCTCTTTGTTCTATTTGAATCACCTAGGGTTGAAGAATAGCATTAATCTTGGCGATGGCCAATATTAATTTTAAAATTATTTTCATGTTGCTATGTTGCATTTCATGCCTTTTACCGGTATTTATATCTATAGATTTTAGGGGTGTGTGTTACATATTTAATGTATATTGTATTTTCTGTTTGTAAGGCTGTAATAAATTAAATAGTTTATTGGATGAAGTTGAGCCAGTCAAGTTCTTTCAACTTATATTGTAGGGAGTAATGGAAGGGAGTGTTTTGCATGGTATCTTGAGCTCCTACAGTAAAATGGGATATAAATAAATAAAATACAGAAATACAGTTCAATAATAAGTGCTAATTTTGTCTGATATGAGATATAATTATATTTTAAACTTGGTTCTTAATGTTATAGTTTACCTTCTGGACTATCATTTTATTCTATGGTACTATTTTCAGTATACATATATAGGTATTTGCTTCAGTGACAATTGATCCCTATTAAAAGGAGAGAGAAAGACAGATTTCCTCACGTGCCACAATTACCTCCCATTGGAAGTTGCCAACAAAAATTATTATTCTTTATCATATAGAAAAGCTTTTAGCTTTAAAGTCTTGTTGAGAAAGGAAAAAAGAGAATGAAATGGTTAAAAAACAAAACTGCAGAACTTCTAACTCAGGGTCAGTTCCCCAATCTTTCCGGCTTTGCAGATCTGCAGGGGGGAGGGGATGATTCTGTGTGAGTGGCGGTCAAATGGAGCATGTGCACATGCATTCACCCGCTGCTTGTGCAAGTTAGGATGTGTGCTTGCTTGCCCCCCCCCCACTTCCATGGCCTGGTTCCAAATGGCCCAAGGCCCAGTAGTGAGCCATGGCCTGGGATTGGGGACCTCTGCTCTAACTTGTATACATTTATTAAGAAGTCTCTCCCTGTAAAAATGCATACTGAGAACCTCAGAAATGTATCCTGTCCTTTATAGGTGGAGAAAGAGGGATAGACAAGGGGAAACATGTGACATATAGAATAGACCATTCAGCTACAATCATTTCAACCTAGGCAACAAATCAGGATATAATTAGTTGTTTGTTTCATGTTATATCAAGAAGGGCTGGACAAGCCACAACTATACATGTTAATTTGATGTGAGTTAAAATACGTTTTTAAAGTTTATGGGATCAGTCATTATAGATTCAAGAATTACAAGATTGCCAAATCTGACTTTACAATAATCCATGTTTCTAAGTTTTGATATTACCAGTATAGCCATCCAGGTCCATCCAGAAGTAATCACCAATAACAGTGCAGTTGCAACAGGAAGCATTAAATGAGTGTCTTCATCCATAAATTTGAAAGTATAATGTTTAAAATATGTAGAACAACCCAGAGATTACATAGTAAGTGGAACCAGCATGCTAGAAGAAAGAAGAAAAGAGGCAATGAGCTGTCACTCACAATGACAGATTGGTGAGAGAAATAAGCATTGGGACCTAAGCATAAATTGTCACACAAAGACAATTTAGTGTTACCTGCATAACCCCAAGCTTTCCTTTTGCAACAATTAAAGTATGAAAAAAGATAGATGACAATAGTGTAATGCCATTGGAAGAGTGGACAGCTCATCCCATGTGCTGCAGCGGTTGCTAAGGCAACAAACCTTTGAAAACGCTAGAAGCAAATACCAAATCTTCAGGAAAAAGCTCATTCTGAAGTAGATTGCTTTCTAAATTCATTTTGATGTTTCTTCAGAGCAGCAAATGTGATTAAATCTGGTTAGGATGCTTATGCTATTGAACAGAGCAATAAGGACTCATCTATTAAAAATGCAATCTTTGTTGTTCTCTATAAAAAATTAAAATGCAAAGATTTTGAGAAAGTAGAATACTCAGATATGCCTAACACTGAAATCTCTTGTGTTTGCACTATAGGAATTGACTCATATAAGAGAAAATAAGAGTCCAGTGAAGAATGGGGAGAAGTGTTCACTGGTCTTGGGCAGAGTCTTCCAGAGTTGTTCCAGGTTCAGGGGCCAGAATTGTTGAAGGAGAGTTGAGGAGTGGTCTGTGGCTAGAATGGTCCTAGGACATGAGTGACCTACGTTGTAGCATTATTTTCAAGGTCATCCAGCTTAGAAAAGCCATTGAAGTATTGAAACACTGAAGGTGTTTTAAAATATGACTGCTCTTTCTATGGAAATTATTCATATTCAAATATTGTGTTAATTTTTCAAGAAATGCCTTCAACTAAATTCTCCAGCATTTATTTTTTATGCCAATCAGTGGGATTTTAAAATTGGAATCGTGTTCTGATGAGAGGTAGCAAATAGGAACCAGGGGAAAATTAGCAACTGCAGTGGTTGTAGAATATTTTTCTTGCCATTGAACTTACCTTTGCATTCTATATCATATCCTACAGAGAGGGGGGGGAGGGAGGGAGGGAGGGAGGAAGGGAGGGAGAGAGAGAGAGAGAGAGACAGACAGACAGACAGACAGAGATGCAGACACATTCACATACACATGCACATACACAAAATTTCTGCTTAATGAATGCCTCAGTATGTTCTGAAAGGACAGGCCATAAATTTGTTCCAATTGAAGCATGTCATGGTTGAAACATTTAGGACAAACTAGACAAGAGACAGAAATCCATTAGAAATCTGTCTCTACGTTTTTCTCTAAGCAGAATGTGGCTCATGCTTCAGTAGGTTGCCTCCCTCCACATTCACTCTAATTGCTTATCCATATCTGTAAATTGGCAAACAGAGAAATAGCAGCTTAAGATGAAGAAGAATGTTATTTGAAATATTGTTCATGGGTCATGCCTTACATCATTATGAAGAACAGTCAACAGTAAAGAGATCTGTAGAGACAGAAAATGTTCAAAAGTGTATGACAATTAACATGACCATGAAACAGTATAATGATGATGTACATGAAAGTTATCCCTCCCCAGGCCTCTGGGCATTTAGCAGAAATTCTTATAGGAAGGGATGCTTGTATACATAGATTTCTGCCTATAGAAATTTGCACTGTATCACCTGGAAATGCAAGTGATGTTAGGAGTTGACTTCTTGGCTCCTAGTTCTTGTATTAATTTATTTACATTTATGGATTTAGTTCTTCATGCTGATATCCTTCATTTCCTCTAAGGCACATGGAGTTCAAATTAACATAGACAAGTTCACTTTTATCATCATATTAGCAAGCCAGTGGACTAAGTTGGGTTAAAAGAAAGTATCAGGAAGAGTATTATGGGAGAATCCCAATCTAACATTCTAACATTACAGTGCAATAGAACAGTTTAACTGTAACCACAACTAAACAGTTCTCAAGTATGGCGATGTATAAATCAAAATCAACTATTCAAATTGATTCAGAAAATTGATCTAATTAATTTTGAACATTTTAATCAATTCAGAAAAATTAATTCAATCAAATAAGATGTCCACAATAATTTGGTAGTCCCAGTTCAATTTAGATTGCTGAAAAGCAGGTGTGCATTTATTTATAAAGCATTAGTTCATACTAATCTGAATGACTGAGGCACATGTAATTCAATCATTTAATCATTTTGACAATTCAGATATGTCTAAATTGGTTCAAAAGAATTCAGAATTTAAAATATTTTCACAGGCCTACTTAAATAATCTGTAAATAGTCCAGAATAGACATGTGAATACATGACTTTATTTAATGATTGCCTCATTTAGCAATCATTCATAGTTATGACAGTGATGGAAAAGTAACTTTATGACCAGTCCTTGTATCTACAACTTTCACATGTCTGTAAAGCAAAGGAAAACTGAAGTAAGATCTTAAGCACAGTTATGATTTCACTTAGTGACTGTTTCACTTAACAACTGAGTTGCTGACCCCAACTATATCCTTAAACAAGGACTACCTGTATATCAAACATCCAGGACTTGCTGTACTTTACATGTGATACTTTAGGCATTTAATCATATAGGGCAGACATGTCAAACTCACGACATCACGTGACATCACGCAATGTATTGGGATGGTTTTGCCATTGCCGGCAATGGGGTGGGTGCGGCTTCCGGATGATGCATCTGGCCCACGGGCCGGCAGTTTGACACTCCTGATATAGGGCATACTCTATATATGGTATGTTGGATAAGGAATCTGCAGCTTTGAAATGGAACTCTCAGAATCTTTTACCTTTGGTCATAAGACTGTTGAAGATATAGTGTAAGACTTGTGTAGTGGTCTGTGATACCAGAGTTTTGCACAAATAGGGGAAAAAGTCCTTTTAGAGGGGAAGTTATCTGATGCTGAAAAAACAACCACTGCTCAATAATCAATTCTATTTTCAGTTAGCAGACCATCCACCAAAAATAAGCTATGATTTCAGCCTAATACCTTCAAGTTGTTCAATCACAGCAGGTTAGATAAATCCAAAATTTACAAACATCAAACTGATTTTAAAGTTACATGCAGAAGATCAATTTTATCATATCATGCATGTGTTTCTTAAGATGATGCAGATGTCTAGAATTGCAGTTTTGCTTAGTTCATTCCAGTGCAATTTTGCAATGGCATCAGGAGAGGAGGAATAGCTCATAGATAACTTGCAAACATCATACAGTAATTCAAATCAATAGATATAGAACAGACACATAGCATTTGGAATGCCTGTATTTGCCCTGACTCATTCATGCTAACCTTGAGTAATCATATTGAATGAAACATGGCTATACATGTTCATATGACCAGGAATATTGAATATTGATTTTGTAGAGACTGGCATTCATTGTGCCAATCATTGTAACTGTAGGAAGATCCATGGAGGGGGTTGCAGATGAGGATAGATAGAATGAAAATTTGGGCAGAATGCAAGAGAAATGGTTTCTCTCCTTCCAAATAATTATATGAAATATAGATATAGCTAGATACACTTTTAGGGATCCATTCACAAACTCCACTTGCCTGACACTATTGTTACCTTAACAGGAAAAAAATTCATTATTAAGCACAGCAGAGAGGAAATCTCTAATTATACTAATCTGAGTTATTGGAATAATTAAAGCATTACTCAATGGGATCTCCCACACACTCAGGCTCTGACTAGTATGTTTCTTTTGCAAATAGCAGAAGCTCAGTCAGGGAGCATTCAGATGAGAAAAAAGAATCAACCCCATGCTGTAGGTTAGTTAGGGTGCTTTGGCAACAGTAATGTTGTGCTGCTATAAATTGACTGTGCCTCTTTGTTTTAGCATCATAGTGTGCACACATTGTGACAATCAAAAGGCAAATCCTACTCCAGTATATTGGAAATCAAAAGCCTATAAGGCTGGATGAAGGGCAAGTTATAGTTCCCAAGCATGTCATTTGCTTACATTTGTATTTTAGAGGGAGGCTGGAAAGTCATGCACTCTAATCATTTCGCTGAGAAGACGGGATGCCTGCCCCATGAGGGAGAAAAGCACGGTATTTTTGGAGAGTCAAAAACAAAATGGACATACCATACAAAAGAGGTGCTAGATTTCCAATGAAAGGCAATTCCTCGTTCTCATGCTTTGATTTCCTTCTCCTCATGGGACAAAAATGAGATGACAGCTTTTACGTCTTGGGGTTCGCGGCATTGAAGCGACACACACTCCCGTTATAAGTTCTTCTTTATTCATTCCACGTTACCACTCAGTAACCCAACAGGCTCGCAGGCTTTTATAGTTTCCCAAACAGCCTATCATAAATCTCCTTTGTTTGCGCCTTGCGCCTATGCGCAAGGCCCGCGCCAACCAGTCTGGTCCCGGGCAGCTTTTGGGTTGCCCGGGACCATTTGCAACATTTCTGGGCCTGCTGAGCTGCCTCATCAGGCCCAGGACACAACAACAGCTTTGGACACTTCATTGCAGACAGCCTCAAGATCAAATGTTAGGAATGGAATCTGAGAGTTTATAGGAAGCCTGTAGGAATGCTTGGATAAAAGAAAAAGGTCTGAAGAGAATCACAGAAGATCCTTGAGTGAATTCTACCTCAAACCCATGCAACAACTATCAAACATTTTGGAGTTGGGGGAGGGGGGTACATAGCAAGGAAGAGTAACAACAATACATGTTTGGAAAGAGCATGATTTTGTCTGAAACCTTAACAAATACAGGATCGCTGAGATAATCCTGCCATCTCAGCAGTGCTTTAAATAGTGCTGACTTTGAGTAGGTCTTACTTTGGCAAGTAGTATACATTGCATTGAAAAAAAGATGCAACAGTGAAAGCTGGTAAGTAGTACATTGCACTCCACAATATCTGATTTCCTACCAGGGTCAAGTGTCAGTTTTGATGGAGAGGAAGATACCAAGTTGGAGCAGAAATAAAGGAGGAGGAGAAAGAAGAATGGTTCACTTTTCAATTCCTATCAATACAGTCCCAATCTGATTTTTTTTATATATAAATGGCATATTTCTTTAAAAGAAGAAGAAGAAGAAGAAGAAGAAGAAGAAGAAGAAGAAGAAGAAGAAGAAGAAGAAGAAGAACAACAACAACAACAACAACAACAACAACAACAACAACAACAACAACAACAACAACCATGGAAATCTCATCTTGGTTCTCTCACTTCCTTACTTAGTTCATCCTCGATCTTTGACACACCCTCAATTGTGACAGAGTATCTGAAGTATCTTATACATGGAATCTGAGGCCTGCCTTTATATTTGCACGTGATGTACTTAAACCTAACTAGCTGTGCCTTCAAATCTGAAAAAGCCAGCTTAATACAAAAATTCAACACCGAAAATAAATGCCTTAAAAAAAAAGTAGCACAAACCTCAAAGACACATAGATACATAGATTCAGTTTCAGTAATGGTGGGTGGACATATTCAGAGATATGCAATCGCACAAATAACCTGTGCCATGCAAGGTTTTTATAGGTGATAATCAGCACCTTCTATATATTTTGGTTTAAAACAAAGGGTAACAAATGCAGATACTTGCCCTCATCATTGTCTTGATGTCACATAATCTTACATATGTATTCCACTGGAATTTTAAGTTTGTACTTCAACAAATGCTTTGAGCATTTTGAGTTTTTTTTCATGCAGCCTTCTATGAAC
>NW_015386495.1:735389-745109 GCF_001527695.2 Protobothrops mucrosquamatus | reverse complement strand
AGCTGGAATAACCAAGTCTTGAGGGCGCGGCGAAAGGAAGGGAGATCAGGGATAACCCTGATCTCTGGGGGCAGTTCATTCCAGAGGGTGGGAGCTCCCACAGAGAAGGCCCTCCCCCTTGGGGTCGCCAGCCGGCACTGTCTGGCTGACGGCACCCTGAGGAGACCCACTCTATGGGAGCGTACCGGTCGATGGGAGGACACATCTATTCAATTGCAATAAAATCATGTACCTTTGAACTGAGAGGAATGATATATTGTTTATTATGCATGGCATTAGAATGAACAATGTGTAATCAGGGGAAACCCACCAGATCACAGGATGTCCTACAAAAAAAGCATCTCTGATCTACATCCTGTCATCTTCTTGAAATAATATACAACTAAAAAATTCTGTAGCTTTCACTAATAAACATACATTGGGGTTGTGCAGCAATCCAGATTTAAAAATCAAGTGTGACTTGGAGTGCACACAGTAACACCTGTTGTCAATACTTTAAAGCACTTAATTTTGTCCTGAGGTTATGTGGCTGCCCACCAAAGGAGAAACACAATTCCAGGAAATGTCATGTTTGGTTTAAGGTTTGGTTTAAGTCTGAAGAGGATGAACTCAGTAAGAAAGAAAAGCATTATTAATTTTGTCTAAGTATTTTTATGGCTTGATCCAGATTTTATTTTTTAAAACCACGTTGGGACTGTGGGAAAATAGAAATCATTAAAAGCAATGCACTACTTTCTAGCTTTCTCGGCTATTTTAAAAGAAAATAATGCATTGAATACTACTTGCCAAAGATAGGTCTATTTGCTGCCAGCACTATTTAAAGCCCTGCTGAGATGGCAGCATTATCTCAGCGATCCTGTATTTTTTAAGGCTATTGAGAAAATCATGCTGTCTCAAAATATGTATTGTTATTCCTTTTTACCATTTCTCCTTCCCCAAAAATTTCAAAGTTGCTGCTTGACTTTGAGGCAGAATGCACTCAAAGATCTTCTATGCTTCTCTTCAGAGATTTTTCTTTTATCCGAACATTCCTAAGGCTTCCCATAAACTCTCAGATTCCATTCCTAACATTTGATCTTGAGGCTGTCTGCAATGAAGTATCCAAAGCTGTCATCTCACTTTTGTTCCATGACGAGAAGGGAATCAAAGCATGGAAAAGAGGAGTTGCCTTTCTTTGGAAAACTAGCACCTCTTTAATCTGCTATGTCCATTTTGTTTTTAACTCTCTAAAAATGCCATGCTTTTCTCCCTCATGGGGCAGGCATCCCATCTTCTTCTTCTTCTGAAAGGGTTGGAGTGCATGAGCTCCTAGTCTCCCTATAAAATGCAAAAGCGAAGGAATCTGCATGCTGGGAAACTATGGTTTGCCATACACCCAGCCTCATCTCCCTCTGATTTAAGTTACAGAGATTTGCTTTGTGACTGCCACGATACATACATACTGTACTATGATGCTAAAACAATGGTATAAACAGGGACATTAAATTTATTACAGCACATCATTACTGTTGCCAAAGCAGTCTAAACTAACCATAGAGCACGGTCTTGGGTTGATTCTTTTTCCTCACCTAAATGCTCCCTGCTTGGGCTTGAGTTGTCTATTTGCAGAAGAAGTGTAAAAGTCAGATACATGAATGTCTGGGAGATCCCACAGAGTGATGATTTAATTACTCCAAGAACTTAGATTAGTACAATTACATCACCATCTTTTCTGTGCTCTTTTCTGCTCTCTTTCTAGTTCCTTGGGATCTCTCCTGTATAGTAGCAACCAAAATTGGACACAGTGTTACAGATAGGGTCTGACCACTGCAGTATAGAAAGGAATGAACACTTTTATGATTGTCATTGATATAGTCCAACATTAATTGCCTCTTTTGGTTTCTGCAGCACTTCTTTGGCTTTTGCAACATATTGCTGGCTCATGGTTAATTACTAATCTTGGTAGTGGTACTTGTGAATCCTTCTCACAAGTACCACTACCAAGCCAGGTGCTGTCTGGTTTGTACCTGTAAATTGGCCTTTCCTGCCTAAATGCTGAACTTTATATTTTTTCACATTGAATATCACTTTGTTGAATAGGGCCCAATATTCTTTTAAAACTTGAGCATAAAGTATCTTATATTTGTGTCAAGTGCAAATAAAATGGAGATCCTTTCATCTTCTCTTCTAAGTCATTTATGCAAATATTGAGAAGCACTGGGCCAAGGTACCGCATTGAAAATTTTATTTATGTAAATGTAGCTCCATTCATCCATTGAATATGGTTGTTCAACCAACTGTGAAACCATCTGGTTGTGGTATTATCCATCTGACTTTGTTCCATTTTATAAAATATGACATAATGGTCAACATTATCAAATGCTCCCCTAAGGTCTATGTACATTATCCCCACAACATTCCCTTGATTTACTAATTTATTCATTCCCACAACATTCCTTTGATTTACTAATCTAGTCACTTTATCAAAAGAAAAAAAGAGTGATAAGATTTGGCATTATCCAGTGTTAACAAACCCACACTGCTTCTAGTAACCCCTTATTCCTTTTTAAATATTTGCAAACCTACTGCTTGATGAGCTTTTATAGAATATTATCCTGACTTGTCTATAGTTTGTAGTCTCCCATTTCTAAGGACTGCAACAAAGCCAGGGCTTTTTTTTCTCATAGAATGCCCAGAACGGAGTTCCGGCACCTTTTTTGGATGGAACCTTGTAGGATAGGCAAGGCGGGTTATATGACGTGTCTGAGTTCCGGCACCTTTTTTTTTTTTTTTTTTTTTTAGAAAAAAAGCACTGAACAAAGCTAACTCTTGTCCTATCTTCTGGCACTTCCCTTGCATTCCAGAAGTTCTCAAAATTATAGTCAGTGCTTCTGAGATTACATCCCTCAGTTCTTTTAGCATCTTGGGAGGTAGTCCATCTGAACCTAGTGACTTGAATTCATTTGAGGCAACTAGCTGTTCTGTCCACTTTATTGTCTGTTTTGACCTGCATTTCTTTTCTGCCCCTCATGATACACATTTTGATGGATGGAACAGCTTTTTCCTTTTGTAAAAAGACAGATACAAGACAGGAACTGAGCAGTTCAGTTTTCTGCCCATTATCTGTCACCAGTTTTTCAACTTCTCCAACAAGCAGACCAATTGTTTCCTTGATTTTCCTCTTGTTCCACACATACCCAAACAATAAATTCTTTGTAATTGTTGGCATTCATTGCCAGCCTTACCTTGTTCTGAGCTTTAGTTTTCATGACCTCATTCTTACAAATGTGGACTATTTCCTGAGAACCTCACCTTTTTATTTTTTGCTTTGGTATTGTCTGTGTTTAAATCTTAATGCCCTCATAAAATTTCCCAACCCTCCAGAATAGTTTTTCATTCAGGATTCTCACTGATTGAATCCTTGTCACTTTTTGCCTTTACTTATTTAAATAAGAAATGTAGAACACTAATTTGACTATATTTTGTTCTTCCAGACTATAATATGTTGAATTTTTAGGATCGCATGGTCATTCTGTTCAAAATTTTCTGCAACTTCCATTTCCTCAATGATTTCTTCTCTGTTAATAAATATTAAATGCAGTGTAAGTTATCTCCTGTTTCACACCTACACATTTTGGATGATTAAATTGTTTTGAAAGTATGTTCCATTTATCATAAAGTGTGATTCCCAGTTGATGTGGAGGTAGTTGAAAATACCCCTTTAGTATTGTGCTATGTTTCCTGGACATCTTAGCAATCTGATTTTTGAAAATGTCATCTACTTCTTCTGCTTGATTGGATGGACTTGGTACATACCAAAAACAGTGTCATTATTGTTTCTTTTCCTCTAAATATTTACTACTTTCTGCATGGTATTCACATTTTCTGTAATTAATTTTCATAGAGATAACATCAATCTTTATGTATAATGTGATACCTCTCTTCTTCACACTCTTCTCCTTTGTTTGAATAAAGTATGTCCTTCCTATAATTGCATTCCAACCATAAGTTCCATCCCAATTGGTTTCAATAATGCCACATTTGCCCTCCTGCTACAAAACTGCATGCAGAGGAGATTTAAAGTTTAAACTCCTTTACATCCAGTTTGAGTCTGTAGGTTTTCCTTTCCAAAATTTATTCATGAAGTTTCTTCTCTTTTTCTTTGTTGAAAAATGACATGTTAATCTATTACAGTACAGATTCTACACTGATATACTATATATATAAATATAGTATATACAGAATATATATATTATCAGCCATTCATTTCTACCCTCCAGATCAATTTTTCTGCTGTACACAAGTCAGTTGTGTACATCTCTAAAATAATTATTCTTAGCAATGAATACCCAAGTGATCTCAGTTCAAAAATTAAGGAAATAGTTTGATTCATATAAAATCTCTTTGGAGGCAATTTACTTTTACTTTCACAGAAATCTCAAAGTCATTTTGTAAGATTCAAAGATGTATAATTCATGTCTTTTGTTAGTGGAAAATTATTCAATAGAACCAACTCATTTTTTTACAGAGTTAATTTTAAAAAATCAGTTAAATATGTGGCCAAAGCAACTTATTCTGATGGAAAAATATCTGACATGTTTCAGACAAATAAGTATAGAGAGTTTTGTGCAAGAGTAACAATTTGAAGATTTTCAAAATAAGATACATTTAGGGAGCTTGTTTGTTGCTCTTGTCAGGGCCATTGTGTCATCCCTACATCTCTGAGGAGTCATGTACAAAATAAAGACAAAATATCAATTAATCAATCAATCAATCAATCGATTGATCAATCAATCAATCAAGCCTACTAGTCCAAGAAAGAGCAATTGATCTAGATTATCCCATCAATGTGATGATTGATTTGGCATTTGAACCATAATACTGAACCAGTAATCAAACAATCTGGGCACTATCCTGCACAAACTCTCACACCAATTTTGTGATTTTTGCTTGAAATGACTAATTGGCATTTTAAAATTTCTAAATTCTATTTTTGATAGATTTGTGAAATGAATCAGTCTTATGTTTCCTTTTTTTCTGTATAAGGGAAGCAATTATTTGCTTGAAAGGAAAACTCTTCCCAATCACATCAATCTTCAAACCACAAAGTTGATAATCATTATTGTAAGATTAAAATATTTTTTTCTGTATCTGGAAAATGCCAACTGTATTGGATTACATCTGGGGCAGGATGGCTGGGAATTCTGGTAGTCCAAATATATCTTATGGAGTGCCTGCCTGAGAACAGCTGTTAAAAACACATACTTTAACATACTTAAAGATAAGTAACAGATTCATTTACTTCTGATTAATACGGATAATAGCTGAAAAAGCTGGAAAGACTTCCAAAAGATCCTATCCAAGAAAAGCAATAATACTGTATGCACTCTATTTAAAACACATACATCTAATTAATAAATAACTAAAATATAGCAATAATTTTAATTCATTTTATTAAAAAATTGAACTCCAAACATTCATTCCCTGCTAATCCAACTGCCACTATTTATATCCATTCTTAACTTAGTAAGGAGACGTTTTATCTTTCCTTACTTTTATTGAATATTATTTATGTAAGATATAACTTTACAATAAGCTGTTTCCAGTATGTTGTAGAAGTATGAAAGAGGCTATGCGGCTTAGGATATAGAGCAATTCATTGGAAAAAAAAGTGGGATTGCTGAACAAGTTTAGAATATGATTTTAAATCATTATGATCTATGCAGTTAAGAATGTGTATTAGCTAAATGTCTAGGAATGGACTTTTCTGATCTCTGCAAATAACAGATGCACAATTACTCTTACAGCAGAACTGTAAAAATGGTTTTAAAAATAGGATAAATAATATTTGTTTATATTAAAATAAAACCAAAACAATTCTTCAGTTTCTACAGTTCTGAAGAAGTTTCTTGGATGAGAACTGAAATGTCTTCAAGGAAAAACAAAGAAAGTCCAGTTGCTTTTTGAAAAAGCACCTTTGGGACAACCATGATTTGGAGGACTGAGAATCTCCATAGACACTCAGCCTTGGAAGCTCAGCTTAGCCCAGTCACTCTCTCTCTCTCAGGCCAATCCTCCACACAGAGTAGTAATTACTCTGAAGGTTAGGAATAGGAGAGAGCACTGTATCTGCTTCTTTCAGTTCCTGTACAAAAGACAGAAATGTAATTAAATGAGTAATAAATGCATAAATAAGACATTGATCTATTTCTGCTTGCCACAATCACCTTATGACGATGTCTGAGGTCCAGGCTCCTGTTACTCTTAGGATAATCTAGTAAAATTGGTGGGGCTTAACTAAATCATGATAAACCTATCCCACTGATTTCATGTCAATCTTTGTTTCATTTTTACGTCCTTTTATATGTAAGATTCATCAGGTGGAACCTGGCATTGCACCTGTTAGGAAGAATGTTTATTAACTGACAGGTTTATTAGTGGTTGTTTTTTTGTTTTTTTTTAAAATATTATTTCTCATTAATGCAGATTAGATTTTTTTTAAAAAAAGTCATAACAAAGTTAAGTTTCACTGATTTTAGTGACTGAAACTCATTCTCATCGTACCCTTGCATGTTTTTGTATCATTTCTTTTCGAATCTTTCATTTTTTAATTAGTTTTAGCAATCTTAGAAACTGGAGGCAATAGCCTTGGTTACTTTTAGAAGACAATTCCTTAAGCATGTCACAAGGTCACCCTGCAGTTTGGCAAAGTTTCTGGTATTTTCCTTATAATTCATATATGTAATATTTACATATGTATGTAAACATGTAAATACATATTGCAAGTATGTTGGTTCATAGGAGATACAGTTTTAGTATAAGATTCCCAATATCTGCTTGGGAGACCAGCTAGATCTATTAAAAAATCTTGTTCTGCCATCTTTTTGAACATTCTCTTTCTTTTGGACCCCTCTATTTCACTGCAACTGTACACATTCATCCATGTATGTCTCTCAGAAATAGTCTTGTCTCAAGACTATGAGCAACTGTTATATAATATTATTTTGTAAGCATCCCTGAGTTTAATGGCTTTGCTAAAAATAGTTTCTTTTAGACACTCCTAATTTAGGTAAAGTGCTTCATTTAGGTATTTTACTGGAGAGGATGCTTTGTACATAAAAGTTCATCTTTTTTATTTCTCATTAGCAATGCTATTTCAGCAACTCATTCATTTCTCTTGTCAAGCATTTAATCCAGACATTCATCAGTATCTTATCTTCGTTGGAAAATGATTGAATTTAAAATCTCTTGAAACAAATAACCAAAAGAAAGCCTAATAAGTCTATTACCTTTTTTCTCTCAAGTGACTAGCTAATTTGCTTTAAGATTGCCTCTAGCCATTCATATCCTTTTTATTTTTGGATTTAAAAAATCAGCACAGAAAATACCTGAGTAGAAATAAGATCAAAATGTCTCCACAAAGTTAGTTTGCCAAATATATAATGGTCACACTTTGAATTTGGAAACGAATGTTTACAGAGACAGAGAGACAGACAGGCAGACAGACAGACAGACAGACAGACAGACAGACAGACAGACAGACAGACAGACAGACAGACAGACAGACAGACAGACAGACAGACAGACAGACAGATGTATGCCTGTGTGTATTTCTAACAGTGATCAAATTTCATCTCACAAAGTATAAAAAGTAAATTTAGTAGGCTTCCAGGTGAAGGAAAATGGCAGACTGAGATGTCTGCAAAGAGCAGGGATGATGCTGACTTAGAGAGCTGCAATTGGCAATGAGCCCAGATCAGCAGGGGTCTAGAATAACTTGCCATAGCCATTTTGCGATAGCCAACTCACTACAGGCATCTCGCCATGTTGCAGTGGGACAACTCACCCTGGACAATTTGACACAGAATAACTCAATGCAACAAATGTTATCTGCCACTTTTTTTTTGAAATTATTTCCATTGACAAAAATATGAAAGAGAAAGTGAACAAAACATTGGACTAATATGCAATACAAATGATTGGAAAAGTTAAACAAATTGAGGAAAAAATAGAGTTCTTAGAAAATAAGTTGGCAATAACAACCAGAGAAATCAATGAAGAACTGGATATGGCATTTACTGGGACCAAGACAGAAAAAAATTCATCTGAGATTGAGATGAATTTTAGAACAACCTGGGAAAGACATTATGGAAAAAGCTGTCAAAGCTGTAACAGAATCGATGGAATGGGAAGAGGCATTTATTCGCACAGAAGCAGACAGGGCATACAGAACCAATACAAACATGTAAACATAAAAAGGGTTTCAAGAGTTATACCCATGCACTGTCAGGAAGATTCAGCCAGTTCGCACTACTTCGGCAGAACCGGTAGCTAATTTTTTGTTGCCCAGGCCCAGAATGGACTTCCAGAAGTGGCATCCACACAGAGAACCGGTTGCTCACATATTTGAATCCCACCACTGCTTCAACACCAAGTTATTACTGCTCAAAGAAACACCTACAGTTGTCTATGAAGAAAGACTATACAATAGATTTGTTTGATCAGAGATAAAATACTAAGTGGTCTCCTAAAAGTTTGAAAATCTTTTATAGACTTTTTGTTGACCTAGGATTTTTTTTATGCTTTTGTTAATTAAAAAGGGTTGACTATAGGGAGAGGTAAAATATGTTTGGCACCTTAAAGGGGGAGGAGAGAAAATGAGCTTGTTTGTAACTGCTGTAAAGAAATTGGAAATTGCTTCTTTTTTTCTAATATCTTTTTCCTGCACTTTTTCTTTTATTCCTCACTGTTTTATATTTTTTCATGATTCTTTTATTCACACAAAAAATTCAATAGAAATTATAGAAAGCACAAGTAATTCAGCAAATCAAAATTCAGCAAGCTTTGATTTAAAAAAAAAGTTATATAGATGAAGGTTTCAGACTATTATAAAAATAACTCCACCCAAAAGCACAAATGGGTAATTCCCAAAGAGAACATAGTGGGAAAATTCTTCTCATTGCACTTTTTAAGCAGCAGCAGACTAGATTTTTCTTCTACAGAAGTTTGAAAAAAATTACCTTCCCAATATTTCTGTTCCCAAATTTTGAAAAGGCACTTGTACCTAGTTTCAGTCTTACTTTGATATTCCTTCTGCAGATATTGATTCCTTTTTGTTCGTAAGTAGTACCTGGGAAAAACTTCCTGGAGATACTCATTCATACATAAGCTCTACTGTATTCATGGAGACACATATAGGCAGAGATAGCAGTCTGAATCATCTTCTAAAGTACATGATATATGAGCAAAAAAGGGAAAACAGAGCCACCCTCCCCCAAACCAAAACAACCCACATCTCTTTTGCTTGTCAGCCTTTGATGATTTAATGATAAACTTTATTGAACCACATTTAAATGACTTCCATTTACATTTTTTGTTCTTAGAAAAGGCATGATTTTGGCATAGCTAAGTAAACAGCTTTTGAGTATGTATCAGTCAAGGTTGTGTTACTCCCACTGTTCCTATTCAGTCATTTACACACACACACAGCACCTCTTTTGCAAGGACTTCTTTTTTGGTCACCTTTTTTCTCTAAATTGAAATTAAAAAAAATATGACAGACAATCTTCTTTTCCTACATGAGAATTTGTGATGAAGGCGCTGGACTAGAAATCAGGAGTCTGTGTGCTAGCTAGTCGTGCCTTAGGCATGAAAGTCGACTTGATGATTTTGGGCCAGTCACTCTTTCTCAGCCCAACTGACCTCACAGAATTGTTGTTGTGGGGAAAATTGAAGAAGGAA
>NW_015386495.1:718871-735289 GCF_001527695.2 Protobothrops mucrosquamatus | reverse complement strand
GAGAGAGAGAGAGAGAGAGAGAGAGAGAGAGAGAGAGAGAGAGAGAGAGAGAGAGAGAGGACTGCCTGCCAATAGAAATCTTTATTACCATATCTTTACATGGTGGCGCAATGGTTAGAATGCAGTATTGCAGGGTAATTCTGCCGACTGCCAGCAGTTTGATCCTGACCAGCTCAATGTTGAATCAGCCTTCCATCCTTCTGAAGTCAGTAAAATGAGGACCCAGATTTTTGGGGACAATATGCTGATTCTGTTAACCATTTAGAGAGGGCTGTAAAGCACTATGAAGTGGTGCTATTGCTATTTACTATAATACATTATTTGTCCACCCACTTCTCTGATGCTTGGAAAATTTAGGAATGCTATACTGACTGAAATTCAAAATAACTGTACTACTAATATTTTGTTGATTATTTATGTTTATGTAAGATTGTACTCATTCTGCACATGTATAAATTAAAATATTATGTCTTTTTAGTCTTTCCATATTTGAACATAAACATTCCAAATATTTTCTTCTTTATTAGCAAAGGATAAAGCTCTTCCTCTTTTTCTGACTAGTTTTCCCATTCCAAATCTCCTTAAGTTAATGTATCAAGAACTAGTTGGATTCTTCATGGGTTTGTATAGTAACATTTATTTATTTTAAAAATTAATATAATTTATATCACTCCGGTCTCAAACTCTGTGTGATACATAAAAATCTGGAGCAGCAAATTTAAAAAATAATCACATCCTAACAATAATATAAACACAGTAAAAAAAATAGATAAAACAGGACTTTGCTTCCTACTTACCAGGCTTCAAAAGTATCAAAAGTCCACTGAAAAAGAAAACTTTTCAGAAGCCTCCTAGATGCAAAGTCAAGCCTATGTCCAGGGACAGCATGCTTGATGGGGCCACAGCAAAGGAGGCCTCAATACTTGTCCACAACTTCTGGTAATACAACAATACATATCTTCTCTCACTGACCTAAGAGGATGGGCAGATTTTAATGTCTAAGGTGGTATGATCCTTTGCAGACCATATACTATATTCTTACTGGGGGGGAAATGTGACTCTCTCCCTCCAATCTTTTAATTGTGAACCTGTGAAATTAGAGTGCTAGATACAATTGCAAAGAAAGATTATTACTTTTCTTCTAAGTTCAGCAACATATGCAATAAAAAAATGGCTGTCAGTAATTTTTTTCAAACAAAGCATAGTTAAATCACAGAGCCCCAATTTCATATGCATTACATTCAGCTGGTTGTTTAGCTACATCAGCAGAGCAGACAACATCAGCACAATAGATTGAACAATGACTGAGTTATTAATAGATTAATTGTGTGGCATCAAGTGTCCACTCTCAGCGACCACATAGATTTTTTTCTATGATGATCTATTTTTAACCTGGTCCCTCAACTCTTCAATATGGTGCTTATCAACACTGTAGCTGAGCCCATCTACCTTGCTGCAGGTCATTCTCTTTTGCTTTTCTTCCATCTTTCCCAGCATTAGACCCTCTTCCAGAGAGCTAGTCTTCACATAATGGGCCCAAAGTTGGATAATTTGAGCCTGGTCATAAATATCAGAAACATAAAGTGTAGATTATGATGCAAGACTTAGGAAAAAAAGGGAAAACATATTTTAAGTCATACATCAACAATATCTTTCACCATGAGTTGCAAATAAAGGAATATTAATTGATAATTAATTATACAAGATTGGGAGCCATCTTAAATGACATTACGAATAGAAGAGAATATTTGTGGCTCAGGGTTGAACTAAGGGGTCCTTGGTGCTCTCTTGAGTTTGGTTATTTTCTTACAGACATTTCATTACCAAATTGAGGATTGTTTTCATTTTATATACTAGTGGCTTGCCCTGTCAGTGTTGGTAGGAATGGGCTTGGTGATTCCTTGATTAGGCTGTTGTTTACTGTTAACTTGTTTGACTGAGTTGGTGGTTCTCTTGATTGGGGTATTGTTTACTTCTTCATTGCTGGTCTACTGTTAATCCTGGTGTTAATCTTTGCTCATCTGGGTGCTGATTGCTGGTGAGGAGGTGCTGATGACAATGATATTTCCCTAAAATGGAATACATATGTTTGGCTACATACATACATACGTACATACATACATAAAAATAAACTATGGAAACTAAAAGAATAAAAAACAGCTTCCCCTCTTATAAGATTGGAACAGTTTAGCACAAAAGGTTTTTGGGGCCACCTTAATTTTACAATATTGCTAGGAGCTGAATTCTATGGAACTAATGATGCGATAACACTCTTAGCTTGCCAGCACACATGATAAAATCCTTGTTTAGATGGGCAAAAAGCAGAGATAATACTATGCTGTAGTATCCCTTCTTTTGCCTCTTCCATTTAGTGGAGAACTATTGCCTCATGAAGATAAAGCACAGTAGAAAGGGAACACCTCTTGGCAAAGAAGCTTATACTAAGTGCATTTGCTGGAAATGTTGATGCTTTGTCCCTGAAGTCTACACTGAGTGTGCTGATACTGTTGCAATCTAGTTTAGTGTTTGTCATTCAAAGATTCTGTGGAAAACAAGAAGATCCCTTTCTCTACTTTGACAGACAGGAGGCAAGTTTCTCTCCCAGCAATGAAATAGTCATGATTTGACAGCTGCAACGGGACTGTCTAATCTGTTTCCAGGTCTGGTTCAAAGTATTAGCTATTGCCTTTACAGCATCATTTCTCAACCTTGGCAGCTTTCCCCAGCCAGGTTTGCTGCCAACTTTAAATCCTGAAATCATAGGTGCCAATCTGTGGCCAATGGGCCACATATTCTTCTCAGTCCCTTTATGTGGAGTGAGACCTCGCCTAGATATAGTTATCAGAATTGGGTGATAAAACAGATATATTGCATAGTATCATTTACGCATCTGTTTTTCCCCCATGAAAGTAAATACATTGAGCCTTTTCTATTTTAAATACCACTGAACCTCATAAAACAACAGCAATATCAGAAAGTAGACTGGGAACTTATGTACTAAAAAGTATAATCCCCAAATCTGGCCATATTTCTTCCAAATCTTTTTCTATCTCTTGCTCTATCCAAATACTGACAAAATATGTATTATCAACAAACCTTTGCTAAACTGATAATTCAAGTTTATATTGCTTAATTTATTTGAATCTAAAAGTCAGTAACTTAGTTCTCTCCCCTTTTTCTATATCATTCTTGTATAACATAATAAAATCTTGCTAAGAGGAATTAGGTTTTCCAATGGTTTTCTACGATGGCTGATTGATTGGCTAAAAGCTGCCTATTTATCTGGATCATCTGGAAGTCCCACAGGATCTTATTTTTCACTACCTTCTGTGGAATCTCTCATCTGGACTTATCCTACACTGTGCATATATTTACACAAGGCCATCTATATGGTTATGTTGTTCAGCGTATGTTGCTACTGCCTGCATCTTACTCTCTGTATGTTGGATTGTCTATGAATCCTCTTTGCATAATCTGCACACTGAGTCTTCTCAAGTGTGCATCTATGGATCTGTTCTTTGGGCTTGTTCTTCTGCTTCTATGATCAGTGCCTCAACGCTGTCTTTTAGTGTGGTCTTTAAGTCCAGCCCTTTTCAACCACTGGTAGAAATGTATATTCCCTTGGGAAGTTTAATAGGATGCTAAATATTTGCATTCAGACATGGTACCTTGTAAATCAAACCAAGAATATAATAATGATAGATTAATTTTACAATATAAAGAGGGCTCTAAATCTCCATCAACTATTATATGTACAAGTGTACAAAAAACATACTTAAAATGGGACCACAATAATTTAAGTACTGATAAACAGAGGGCTAATTCAAACAGACCACAAAGAATAAAAAAAAACTTAGTTCTATGATGTTCCTTTTTTAACAATCAGTAGTTAAACAGTAATGCCTCTTTCATATTTGGAATGGCAATTTATATAATCCGTTCCAACTCATGTATTATATAAAAGCTGTTTATTTTTAGTGAAAATATGAATCTTTTTTTAACAAGCTATTTAAATTTTCATTTTTTTAAAAAACAAAATCACTTGTCTATTCATAGTTGAAGATCTCAGCTTTTTAATATTCCATGTCATAAAGGAGACAGCCACTATATATTATTCATATTTTTAAAAGGGAATCGCAAAAAACATTGACCGCATGTATCTACCCATATTGAAACTCAAGCCAAAAAATAAAAAAAAATGATGATAAATAAAAGGAGCAGGAGTTAAATATTCTTGTCTCCTATCCAAATTGATAAATTCATTTGGTTGTGATCTGAAAAAAGTCTTTGGTAATGTCTCCAATTTATAAACATTACTATATTAGCCAGTCTTCGAAATCCAGATCATAACTATTCTTGAAAAAGGTTCTATGTCTTTCAGAAAAATAAGTATATTCTTTTGAATCATCATTTTTATATCTCCAAGTTATTTCTTAAATTAAATCACATAATTTGCCATTTGCAACCTTCCCAGCTGGCTTCCAACAAAGTCAATAAGTCACGTGATTCACTAAACAACTGCAACAATTTGCTTAATAATGGTGGCAAGTAAGTAAAACTGGGCTCTATTCACTTCACTTCACTGCCTTGCTTAGCAATGGAAATTCTGGTCCCAAGGGTATTTTATGCATAAATATGAACAAAATTTATCAGAGATGATAGAGAATGGGAGACAAATCGAATGGGCCTAAAACAATAAGGATGCTCTGTGAAACTATCAAAAAAGACCAAAACAGGAAATGCATCTGGCCAAATGGGTTGCAGGTCTTTCACTATAAATGTTTTGAGAATGAGGTTTTGCAATCTTTACAGCAAACAATGCATGTTATTTTACAGAATGGAAAGACTTCCTCTTTTATCCTGGGATGGGGGAAGGCTAATCTAGGTTGTGAAGTTTATATTAGTGTAAGCTAATATAAAGTGTTTAATTTATGTTCCATGAGGCAGATTTTTAGACTGTTGCTTCCCTGTCACTTACAAAGATTATTATTGTGGGAATGATAATTTCCATTTTAGGAACTCACTCTTGTTAATTTATCTGAGGACTAAGAGCACGGTGGCTCGTGGTTAGGACACTGCCTTGACAAGCAGCCAGCTCGCGTTTGAGAAACAAGCACTGCCATGAGGCAGGGTGAGCTCCTAACTGGGGCATGATAGGAGCCCCCAACTGGGTGTCCCCCAGGCTACAGTGATGTCACCGGCTAATTGTTTCAACCTGGAAGTGCCTTTGTACCTCCAGCATGACTGTGATGCGATCTTAGGACTCAAGTCAGTGATCTATTGCTGTCACGTATTGATTGGCCCTAGAAACTTTCTTTTCTAATAAATTACAGCCTGAATTCCAATTGTACTGGACTTTATTTTTATTTATTTCCTATGTAGAAAACATTTACATCTTTGATCTAAGTATATTTGTTCAGATATAAATTTCAATGACTTCGCTATATATACTTCTTTAAGTAAATACTCAAGACCTTCAGCTTTGAATTTAAAGAATGCATAAGTTGGTTTGGCTAAAATCCACTGCACAATTATAATGAATTTGAACAGCTTTTTAAATACCATGATATTCAAGTTTACTATTTTTTTCAGGGTAAAACACATGTCAGAATTAAGACGGGTAAATTAATTTTTGTGTTAATGATACTTCATTATTTTAAAATAGATTTTGATAAACTGACCTTCCTATGAAAGGGTTGAAAAATAAATGCCAACAATGCTTTTCATTATTACGTAAACAGAGAAACAGATGGGCTTACTTTTAGAAATGAAAGAGAGAAAGAGAGTTTGCATGACAACATAGAAGTATGGAAAGGCTAATAAATTTATACAGGTTGGCCAAGTCAAAGCCAGCTATGGTAATAATTTAGAGTGCTTGCTATGACTGTAAAAGCATAAGTGAGATTTGCATTTAAAATAGGATACTGACTAACAAATACAATTAAAAATTAAAAGGGCAGTTTTATTACTGTAAACCCAAATAAATTGGATAAAAGTTAAAACTGGTAGTATAAAGAAGCTGATCAGTTGGCTCTAAGAGTTAGATTTTAACTATGTTGAAAGGCATCCTTACTTCCTAAAGTTGGTATATTGTTGTTCCCGAACAGAACCGAGTAACTTTTGAAAGTCTGTCTGTTTGCTAGGCCTTTGAGAGATAAATATAATATAATATAATGTAATGTAATGTAATGTAATGTAACGTAACGTAACGTAATGTAACGTAACGTAACGTAACGTAACGTAACGTAACGTAACGTAACGTAACGTAACGTAACGTAACGTAACGTAACATAACGTAATTGCTCCATCATTGCAGGCTTCTCCTTGAGCAGAGGGTTTGACTAGGTCCCTTCCAACTCTATTATTCTGTTATAGTTGGCATAACTGCTCCTTGAGAATCAGTTTTGTATATTGGTGAAAGCACTAGCTATGAGTTCTAGTCCTACCTTAGACCTGAAGTTAGCTGGTGACTTTGGCCAGTCACTCTGTCAGTTTTAGGAAGAAGGCAATGAAAAAAGTTGCCAAGACATTTTCATGGGTATTGGCAGGAGTCAAGATTGATTCAAAGTCAAACAACTACCATCACCTCAAACATCTCTCCATAGAGCTATTTCCATACTTCTTATCGGTCCTACAAGGTAAGACCAGATCAGGAAGCTGACTCCATAGGGAAACTACTTTATTGAGATAGGTTGTAATAACTATAGATTAATATATCAGTTGTAGTAAACTATAGTAAAGTCTATAGAACTACTTTCATTGAGAGTTGCTAAGATAACAGAATCCTGCAGATCTGATTATGTTGCACCCACTCTTCTTATTCATATTTCAGTGAGTTAGAGAGGTGTCTGTCTGAGCCTCTTCCAAATATTAACTGTCTGTTGTGGACATACAATATTTTTTGGCAATGTTGCCAACGTTGGCCTTGGCAACAGAGCTGGCAGAACTCCATCTTCTGTATTCTCTATTTATCATTTGGGCTTATCATCTGAAGATGAAGACAGGAGGAGGTTTCTGTTTTCTTTCAGAGCAGAAGTTGTGCTTCTTTGCTTCAGCCTTCGTGGTACCAGTTCATGTTGCATCACGTCTGTTAATTCAGTGAAACTCTAGTTTAAAATATAATCTAGCATATTAATATGTTTATTTTAAACATTTGCATTTTGCCTCTCATTAAAGATCTTGAAGAGTAAATATTTACAGTAAAATATTACAACAAACTGAATGAGCTGAACAAGGAATACATATCCTCATTTGCTAGAAGGCCAGCATAATCTTATACACATCTGTTCAAACGTTATGTTGGGTAAATCTCTCAGTTTCTTCAGACTTAAATGTAGCTTCTACCATTTCTCCAACCACATGAGAATTTTCTTTGAAAAAGACATGCCAAATTTTGACATCAATTTCTACATTACATGTATATTATATACAACTTTGCCTATTGCATATACTGTATATCATATGTCCTGAAGTAGTCAATTGTGTGTTTTATTTTGATGAAAATGGAAATTTAGTGACCCTAATATTTAAATTTCTGTCTGCATTATCTAGGTAGAAAATGGCACTGAAAAAAAATTACATTTGGAAGGATAATTGCATTATAATCCATGCATTGGTTTGAATTTCAAGTTTGTTTGCAAATATAATTTGCATTAAAGTATGAACTGAACACATGCACGCAACGCAAATACTTTTGATTTTTACAGGGGAAGGTTTACAATACAACTGTCAGTGACATTTATTTCAGAAATTTAAAAACAAATGATATAGTAATCCAGGTAAACACAATAAATGGCTAAATGAAGAAAATGTACATATTAAGTTAAAAAAAAAGGTAAAGGTTTTCCCTGTTTAGTCATGTCTGACTCTGGGGAGTGTGCTCATCTCAGTTTTCTAGCTGATAGAGTGAGGTTGTCCAAAAAATACTTCCATGATCATGTAGCCAACATGATTATACCCCAAGGTGCATGAATGTTTTCACCATAGTGGAACCTATTTATCTACATTCATTTGCAAGTTTTCGAACTGGTAGGTTGGCAGGAGCTGGGGAAACAATTTCCCTGTCAGGTGGTACATGGGTCTCAAACTTCCAAACTTTGGGTCGACAAGCCCAGCATTTTAACTTCTAGGCCATCATGTTCACATATTAAGTACCATTCAGTAAATCTGAGCCAACAGTATTTTTATCCAAACTAGACAAAATATGAACTATTTTATCATTAGCATCTTACATCCTGAACATTAATTCCTCAATAAACTCCCTTCTAGTAATGGTGTTTCTTTTTTTAGCAAACTCCTGAACTAATTAGGAAGATGTCATTAATTTAAGAAAATGGGAGAACAATTGCTGCTGTTTAATTCTGGGCACTAAAGAGCACACATCTTCAAATTGCCATGATTGATAAACACTGAGCTATAGCATCAACATGATTAAGTCATGGAGAATTCTACAAACAATAAAGCAAATTTTTTCCACATTCAAAACCCAAACCATACTGTCAGACAGTAGCAACTGTGCATGAAATAGATGTGACTGACCTGGAAAATGTACAGAAAGGGAGGTTATAAAACATAGCTTCACCTTGCTATTAAAGCAATATTAAAACAAAATATGGGCAGTTAATTCCTTGCTCTATTCCCACAAGGGCAAAGCTTAATACACACAGGACTTTTTTAAAAAATATATATATAACCCTCCAGGTAACCCATAATCAGAAGTCCATTTTGAGAAAATCCATTATCCTGCAATTTCTGCTGAAGTGAGCAAGATAATTAAAAATTACCAACCAAAGATCATAGGGGAAAATAATAAATTTAGCCAATATGATAAAATACTCCTCTATATTCTGATCTTCACTTTGTTAACTCCAGCTTCCTGGCAGAGAATCACATTGAGCACATAGTGTCCAGATTAGGATATATTAGTAGTTTTGATTGTACCCTTTCCAAGAACACACAACATGAATCCAGATGAAAGCTGTACATGAACTTTAGCTGAGAATATTTTTAAGGCTTTTTAAGGGAAAAATAATGCACCTGGAATGGCAAAAAAATGATATACAGCTACAAAACTACAATTTTTTGAGTATTTTAGATGAACAGTCTAGATACCCTGTACTTACTAGAGGCATTACACTCAAATATTTGAAGATATTAATTTGCTCTTTTAAAAGTCCATAAGCTGTCTGGTATGAACTCTGGAGCTCTCGGCAAAAATTAAGACCTTAATTTTAGTATGGTTGACTTTTAGGAAATCTTCATTATAGCACACAGGCAGGGCCCATGTACAAGTCTAAGTGCTATTGCTATTACAAATATATTAGTATTATCTCATCCACATAAGAAAAAGATTAGGATCTGTTTATTAACCAGCTTCAGGAGACGGTAGGCAGAATTGTTTATGCTGGACACAAGGATTTTTTAAACAAAAATTAAAAAACAGAGAGTTAAGTTATGATACTGTCCTACCTAAGTCCTCTATGAATTGGAATTTTCATAGTATAACATTCTTGCATGCTGCACTATTTTTTTTAAATTTAGAATATTCATTATAGGAGTACATATCAATCTACAGTAGTGGCCAAAATTGGGGAAACCTTTTGGGAAAAATGTACAGTAGAAATGCCACCTTTGGTTAAGTTTCCACCAATTTTTCTTCTAATTTCTTTATAACTGTAACCTTGTTTACTTAATAATACTATTTTACATCGCTTATTGGGCAACCAGTCAACTTTTTGCACCATTACTTTAATTTTATTACGTTTTACAAGCTCACTAAATGAAAGAACACAAAAAAAACCAACCAACTTGATAGCGATCACATAACACACTGACAAATGTCATCTCAGCTTCAATACATGACATCAATAACTGAATCCTACTGTGATCTGATTGGCTCATTGCCAAAACAAGATGACACCTGATTGGGTTTCTAAACACTCATGCTTATTGGCTACAATCAGATGAAAGAAAGCTACCTCATATCAACCTAAGCAAGTTGTGCTTCCTTTTTCTGGTTATTTTGCTATAACTCTTCATAGAATACAGTACAGATAATTGAACAAACTTTGTTGCATTACATTCTTGATTAAATTATCTTTCCATTGATATATAATTTTATGGTACTTCTCCCCCCCAAAAAGTGGTGTTATTAGCCATCAAACCTCAAAAATACACTTTTCCTAAAAGATTTCCACAATTTTGGCCACTACTGTAATCTATAGCAGAATGTTTAATTTACAGCACAACTTCGTTCCAGAGATACATGAACATGAAATCAACAAAAATGTCAAATGTGAACTGAAATCAATAAAACCAGCATATAACACTGGACGTGGCTTAGAAAAATACTTTCTTAACTAAGTGCATCCAAGAAAGGTCATAAGCTAAAATAAAGCACTTGGCTCTAAACTCAGCCTTCTTTTCAACTAAAATGTGTTTGCTGTCAATCCAGTTGGAAAGTTTATTACATAGATGTTTAGCCTAAATCTTATTAATTATACTTCAAAATATGATGGTTGCTCTTTAAATAAATAAGCTCTGTAATGGCTAGGCCTCAGTCCTCTGGAATGAACAAAAGTGTGATTTATAAAAGACAAGAAAGAAGCTTAGCTCCCCTGCAGATTGCAAATGATATATTTATTAATTTAATTTCTATAGCGCCCCCCCATCTCAGTCAATGACTCAGGTCGGCTTATGGTTCAAAAATATGTTATAATTAAAATACTCAAAACATTTTTAAACAATAAAAAGCACCCAAATTAAATATACATAGCAGCCAAGATATTTGACAACTTAGCAATACAGCCAGGAAACGGGGTCCTTAACACATTCAGCACCTTAGCCACAGGAACATAGCCATGTTTTTAGGGCCTTACAAAGCATTAACAGGATTGGGGCCATTCTGATTTCCGAAGGGAAGATGTTCCATAGAGCAGGAGCCGATGAAGATTACTTCAGTCACTACCTGGAGCTTTACCAGACTTGACCTACATGACTAGATCCATTATTTCCAATGTTGCAACAGGAGCCAAGTAAGCAATCAGGCATCGGGTTCCAAACTGAACTTAGCTGACTTTTCCTGTACATACAAAGCCCTAAAATGGTCCCTCCTAAACCATTGCAGGTACAGGAAAAGCAAAGCTGGGGGACTGATAATTGGGTGAGAAACTATCAAATGCTAAATAAGGCAGAATTCTTAGATTGTGATGCTGAAATTAAATAGAGCCATGAAATCTGAACAACCTTTCTTGTTTTAATTTGAAGCAATAGTTGGAGGTTTCTCCACTATTTTAAGATCCTAAACAGAATGCAAGAATGGATGTTTTTTAAATGCTAATTCTCTCCTAGCCTTTCAATATTCTGAATTGGCTTCCGATCAGCCCAATGCAAGCATTCATGAGGATAATCACTGCTCATAGATCTGTTTAGTAAACAAAAAATTGGCTTAATGAAAGTTTACAATAACATAGCCCCGTAAAACAATATTTTTGTCTTTAGACTGATGAGTAAATATACAGGAAGATCTAACTTTAATGCTGGGGAATGTTGATGAAATTTTTACAAAGAACCATCTTTTTTTCCCGAATCTCACCCTTAGGTCACTGACAATGACTTACACAGGTGAAGGGATCTCTCTGTTTTGTCAGCATGACCGTTTTGTTTAGATGGAAAGACAATTAACTCACAAGTAGCTAGCAAGCTTTCATATCTCAATGAGGATTTGAACCCAGTTCCTTTCAATCATAGTTCTATAAGTTTGTTTCCTGGTATGTTTGCACATATATGTGTGTGTGTGCACACATATATTTATACCTATATAGGTATAGATGCAGTAGAGCAGGGGTGTCAAACTGCTTGCCTGTGGGCCGGCCGCATCATCCGGAAGCTGTGCCCACCCCATTGCCGGCAATGGCAAAACCGTCCCGATACGTTGCACGATTTCACATGATGTCGCGGGTTTGACATGTCTGCAGTAGAGTTATTTATAGATATTTCATTCAGGTGTTGAAGCAACTTATCCCATGAAATAGATTGGTTTGCAGTCAAGGCAGTGACTTAAAGCAGGGTTTTTCAAACTTGGCCCTTTTATGATTTATGGACTTCAACTCCCAGAATTTCTCAGTCAGCGTGCCTAGCTGAGGAATTCTGGGAGTTGAAGTCCACAAGTCATAAAAGGGCCAGGTTTGAAGACCCCTGACTTAAAGTTATTCTCTTTCCATAGCTGAAGATGGATTTGGACCTGGGTATCTCCATTTGCATCTCCAAATCTTAATCACTACATCATCCTTTATGCAGTAGGCAACATACATAGAACTGATGCCCTGCCACCTACATATCTTGATGACATTATACTTTCTCTGCATGTGATGAACCAACAACTTCCTCCTATGGATAAAAATATCTGGATTTCAGTATCCATCCAGGTAGTATACCAAAACTCACCCATCAAGAGTGTGTGTACAACAGTCTAGGACAGACATGTCAAACACAAGGCCTGGGGGCTGGATGCAGCCTGCGAAGTGGTTTCATGTGGCCTGCGAAGCCATCCTGGAAACAGTGAGGGAACGGCCCCCGCTGCCTTGGCCCTGGCCCAGGCCAGCCGGGAGCCAATGTACAATTTTGTGGTAGCCATCATGAGCAACCTGGATAAGGAGAGCAAGCACAGCAGCAGCAGCCTTGAGGAGGAGGTAAGTGCAGCTGGGTTTCCCCTTGGGGAAGTGGTGCTGGTCTTGGTGCCAGGGGTTCTCGAGGGCCAGGCTGGGCATTTGACCTCTGCTGTCCAGGGCTCCCGGCAGCCCGCACCACCATCCAGCCCCCCCCCCGCATGGCCTGAGAGGAACAGTGAGGCTTCTCCAGTGGACCATGCCTTGGCACTTGTTCTGGTTCCACCCCCTTCTGCCAGAGACCCTCAGATCTGTCCCACTCCTGCCAAGCCTGCCACAGTCACCCTTGATGCAAATGATGTAGAGCTGGCCACGCCCACCCAGGAGGCCACACCCACTCCATCCAGGCCCACCCAGCAGGCCACACCCACCCTGGCCACACCCACCCGGCCCCCCAGAGGGCAATCGCAATGCTGATGTGGCCCTCAATTAAATTGAGTTTGACAGTCCTGGTCTAGGACAAAGGACATCAGTTTTGAATGCAGAGTCCACTTTTGGGGAGGGAAACCTAATACTTTTGATCTTCTAAAGATAAAAACAGTCTCTGAGTTAAGTGATTAACATTGTATAATACAGCAGACAGAACTGACTTGCTTATACATGCCTTCCTCTGATGTGCCAAGAGAAAGTGTTGAAGATCTCAAACAATCTAGTTAGCAGCTAAAATTAAGTTAGACTTTTTATCTCTGTTTTGCTCTTTGTTTTTCCCCTTTGTCCTAGAGGGAGTTTGCTGCCTAAGTGCTTTTAGGGTGAGGGAGGGAGCTGGAAATACTTCCACCTTTCTGCTTTTCCTGTCATTCTTTTCTTCTTATTATTTTTTTGACATACAATGGCCCTGTTCCTAGTGTTCATAGAGAAAAGTGAGCATGGTGTGGGTGGTACTGAAGTCATAAATAGTTTTGTATAAGAAAGAAAAATACCAACAAATCAGAAGGATTGGCTTCTACAGTGGAAGCAATTTACAATTAAAGCTTCATGCTTTTTAAAAAGGCTGGTTAATCAAGCGGAGAGACGTCGAATCTGGGTTAGGGAGTGCCATTTATTTGCAAAAGATAATAATCTATTACAATCTACAATCTATGATAAAATCCAGATATCAAGTTTAGGCGATGCTTTACATATAGAACATAAAGCCCAAACGGTTGGAGAAAAGTTTCCATGTTAATTATTTTTTCTGTTTTGTGAAGGAAATATTTCTTTACTTCTCTCTACTTGATTACATTAGGAAGATTGTGAAATCTGTTTATAATCTATTCAGTGACCTTCCAACTTGCTTCTTCCAAGGTCCTTCCCTGGCTACAAGCGACTTATTATTCTTTAAGTATCAGCAAAAAGGCACATATTCAAACTGGAAATCTCCAGCCAATAAAAGGAATTAATTTAATAATTCATTGCAATTTACTCCAAAGTAAGCATTTTGTAACTTTTGAAGTAGCATAGAAATAATTACACTGTATATGGCTACATATACAAGATCATTTTCAGGTCAGTGGGATTTATTGTCTGGAAATAAATACAACCATGGTATGTAAACTGAATAATAAATAAAGCAGTACACAGGATTGAAACCATAATAGCACCCCTCTATACCTTCTTGTTTTAATGCTGTTGTATTTATATATTCACCCTACATTTGTATTGTTTATTCATAATTCATGGAAAAATAGAGTTTTAAAAATAACTAGACAGCTTGTGATCCATTGGGCCATTGTTTCAAAGATATGTCCTTACCTAAATGGAAAAAACAGAATGACCATTAGAATGTTCCAGTTCTTTAAACACATAAATGAGGAGGCGAGGAAAGGGTGCAGATAAATGCATGTCCTTATGAGTACATTCTTCTTCTTCTTCTTGTGCCATATCCGTTATCGGATGTTGGCGATCATGTTGGTGATCCTGTTTTTATCAGCAGCCACACGAAAAAGTGCTGCTGAGTTTTGTCCAAACCAATCCCTTAGATTTTGAAGCCACGATGTTCTTCTTCTGCCTGGACCTCGTTTGCCTTCAATCTTTCCCTGGAGGATTAAATGGAGTATGCCGTATTTTTCTGGGTGTCGCTTCACATGTCCGAAATATTCTAATTTTTGTTTTTTAATTGTTTTGATGATTTCCCTTGGCTTTCCCAGGCGGCTTGTCACCTCCTCATTTCTGATCTTGTCAACCCAGCTTATACGTAATAGCCGCCTGTAAATCCACATTTCAAATGCTTCTACAAAAGATGTAGGTGAACTGTGAAAATGTGCAGCACCAAACAAGTTGATATTCAAATGGAATAAAACTAACTCCAGATTAAAAAATATGAGAATCCAAGAGAAGTTGAAATTGCTCTATTGATCCATTTCAGGTTATAACCAAATAGTTGTTCATTTTTGTCTTAGTTAAAGGGAACAAGGTCAATGTCAGATTCTTTGCAATTCGACCAATAATTGTAGCAGATGTCTTATTAAACAGATAAAACATTTGAACATTTTCATTGGCTTCAGCTTCTCTGAAGTCAGAATCAGGGAAAGTTGGCATGTTCTTTGCTAATGAAGATATAATGCTTTCCCATGATGTGTTTTTAACACCTACCTTTTTGTCAGTATCTCATATTTGTACATAATTAAGCACACTTTGTTCTTTTGCATTGAACAGATCTGCTTGCAGCTCTTCCTTAACTTCATCCTACATTACTTAAAGAAACATTCAATTCCGTTCAGCAACAATTTTTATGAGAAATGAGTTTCATTTGCAATAGAGACAAAAACTTTTTGGGATGTGTGGGGTGTATGGCAGTGGCTTGAAATACCATGCTTGGACAGCACTATCAACAATGAAGTTAACTGGAGCAAAACAAACACTAGATTTAATCTGGATTATTTTTATTGTAAAATAAATTACATTCCCTGTTCAGAGAAAATGAATATTTCCAAATATTCTTTCATGGTGGCAGTAAAATAATAAGATAAAGACAGGATAATTTGCCTAAAATAAGAAGTAACTTTGGAATCAAGCAGTAGATTTGCTAAAAGGAACTGTTCAGAAGAAAGACCTAAGGAAGCTTAAAACTCAGGGAATAAGCAGCTACTGTTTATAGGATTTACTACAAATTAACAATTTGACAAAGGAGAGGGCACCACTAAGTTGAGCTTTCTCGATATAGGCAGTAAGCAGGGTCATGCTTAGTTTTTCCTTGCATGAAATATAGATTGAAAAGCAGAATAAAGAATAACGGAGTTGGTAGGGACCTTAGTCCAAGCCCTGGCTCAGGCAGGAAACCCTATACTAGCATCTCAGAAGGCCGTGGCAAATCACTTCAGGTAGATGTATGTATGCATACAAGGCTTCAAGGACAGTCCAACACTTGGTGGCAGAATGTAAGATACAAGCAGGAAAATCATACATTGAACAGCACAACCAAGTAGCTAGTGTTGTATGCAGGAACATCTGCAGTGTTTCTGCCAGACTCTCCCAAATCCAGATGGGAGATGGGAGATTCCACAGAAAGTTGTGGACAAGAACAGGGTTAGATTCCTGTGGGACTTTCAGATCCAGACAGGTAGGCAGGCACTGGCCAATCAATCAGATATTGTGGTGGTTGACAAAGATCAAAATACAGCAGTGGTAACAGATGTAATGGTACCAAATGACAACAACATCAGCAACATCAGGAAGAAGGAGTATTAGCAGCTGAAGAAGTACCAGTGCCTGAAGAAAAATGAGAGAAATGTGGAAAGTAAAGACCAAAGTGGTCCCAATTCTGGTAAGAGCCCT
>NW_015386495.1:712472-718771 GCF_001527695.2 Protobothrops mucrosquamatus | reverse complement strand
GAGAGAGAGAGAGAGAGAGAGAGAGAGAGAGAGAGAGAGAGAGAGAGAGAGAGAGAATATAATGTATCTATGAGCGCATGTGCATACTTGCAGGTAAACATACATATATACATACAATGTCTGTATAACATAACTGGATGTGATTCAACACTTTCTGCAGAACTGTAGGTTGCTCAGTAAGCAGCCAGCAGAGGGTTGCAGACATCAGAACTATTTTTTTTTAAATTGCTTGTATCTTGATAAACCGAAAGATGTTTTTTTTTTCTCTTGTGCAAGAAACATATTTTACTCTCATGCAGAAACAAGAAAGCAAACAACAAAAAGCTGGAGGAAGCTGAGGTTTACCAAGCTGTAGTTTACCATAGTATGGGTTATACAGTTGGTAAGCAGGCTAGATGAAATATTCTGTGCTGAATGTTTTGCCCTATAAAGTAAGACACAGAAAGAAAGACACAGGGATGTGATAACATTATCTTTATCACTTGGCTAGACATTGCAAGCAACTTACTCATTAAAACATTTCCTGCAAACAATTTTGCAAATAAATATTTCTCTTGCACAACCTAGATAGGAAGATATAAATATATTTTTGACTAAAAAGAGTTACCGGTAATTCTCAGCCCAAGTGGGTAGAACCATTCTAACTGGTTTTGTTACTTCATCCTTGATATTAATTGCATCAAAAAATATAAATTGAATGCATTTAATCTTAATCCAATAATGCCTGATATAATCAGTTATAATTTGATAGTTAATCTTTGTAGACATTTATGTTGGAAACAAACAATAAGCCCATCTTAATATGGGCTGTTAATTTTGTGCAGGAGTGGACAACACATATTAATTGCTGGACGATTAATGTTCTCCATGTTATGCTTTTTATAAGCATTGTGCATATTTCAAAACTCAGTCAGAAGGAATGCTTCAAATATTACATGAGTTAAATTGCAGCCCCTCTGTGCTATTCATTAAAGCCTTTTTTTCCCAAGCTTCTGCATGGCTTTGCAAAAAGGAGATGCTGATTTAAGAGCTGTATTAACTTTAATGTGAGTGTTTAAGAGATTAAGCATCTCTTCTTAATCAATTTTGAAGCATGCCCAGCCCTATTTTTGCCTTGTGTTACATTATATGTCCATTCCTGCTGTTGCAAGTTGATTTTTATTATGCCCTACTGCAAATGAAGGTCCAGGTTCCACTACAACTGTATTTAAACCTTTCTAATTCAAACAAAAATGTTTCAGCCTAAATTTTCTCTTTGAAGATTTAGCATAAATCTCTTCATAACTGTTTACAAACCCTAAATCATAAATCTTTTACAAAAGAAGACACATTTTGCTGTATCTTTCACTGATCTCTTCATAAATTTTCTATGTGGGAACGGCTCTGTGTATAGAAAGGAGAGAAGAGCCATACTTTTAGGTCAGAAATAGCAAAGTTTTTCATCTTACCTTCTAAACCACTTGTGTCAAACTCGATCGCGTAGTGTGATGTATCGTGACTTTTTTTGCCTTTGTGGAGCCAGAGTGGGCATGGCTATGCGTGATGCATTCAGCCTGCGGGCCACCGGTTTGACACCCCTGTTCTAAACCAACTGCATTACTGTGGGGTGACAAATGAGGGTCAGAATATTGCAAGCAGCAACATTCAGCAATATACAGTATAACAAGGCAACCAACTTTTCAACATCCATTGTGACATTCATGTATGTCCAAAAGGGGTGGAGCTTATGACACAGTGCTGTAATGCTATTTTTGCCATTATGATGATACTTGGAGACATCAGGTGAAAATATGGATATTAGATGAGAGAAAGCTACATTTGCTTTTTTCAATTCAGCTGTCAATAATCTCTGCATGCTTTGATAGGTTCCCCTTTTCTTTCCATGGCCTTTTACTTTCCTTTAATACCACAATTGAGCTAATGGTTTTCATACAATTTTAAAATATCATGTCTGTGTTACTTATTAATATGTATGTCATTTCATTACTGATTTTACATGTATAAAATTTTAGTATGACTCTAAACTTTGACTCCAGAGAATTTTGGATGTTGGTTGTAATTGGCAAACAAATAAACAAAAAATAATAATAAATTGTAGGAAATTAAAAGTCCTGCTCCCTGGGGCTGCTGAAATGGAAACTCAGAAATTCCATAACTAAGGAGAGCCTAGGAGAGTCAACAATATTAAGCATCATCAATTACTGATTCTATCTGCTACTTTATGATTTCAGCCCTGCTTTTTGATGCAGAAATAAGCAAAAGGTTCCTGAGGTAGAGGAAACACACAGGAAATGTCTGGAGACTGCCAGGATAAGTCCCTGCAGCTTTCTTGGCAAGGTTTTTCCCGAAGTGGTTTGCCAGTGTCTCCTTCCTAAGGCTGAGACAGAGTGACTGGCCTGTCATCCAGCTGGCTGTCTAAAGTGGGACTAAAACTCACAGTCACCACTGCACCAAATTGGCTTAAGGGTTCTCAATAAACTGTCAATGAAATTGATAGAAACTAAAGCAGTTACTGACCAAGATCATAAATCCCTGCCCTGAATGGAAAGCAACATAATCATCTACGTACAAGAAGCAAAACCTATGATTTCATTTCCAGAATCAGGAAATTAAAAGGTTAATTTTGATAAATTAACCTTTTCAGAATAAAACATAGCATTATCTGTTATTGAAGTTTCTAATAACTGAAATTCTCTGGGCAGATGAGAAACGTACTTAAAACATTTAACCATAAATCAGTAAATAAAGTCAATGAGTCAAAACTGTGGTTTGTAGCATCTTTCTTCAGCCCCAGCTCCTTTTTTTCTTCCTTTATAATATTTCTGGTAGAGATAATATTTACCCATAGTTAAGAGTGAGCAATGGCTTTACTGTTTCTAACTGTGAGTAATGCTCTGGTGGGTTTGAACTGAGAAACAAACTATAGGGATAAGGGAATGTACTGTATGCCGAGGGAAAAAATAGGTGTTAAATCAATTTAGGAATATACAGCGCAATCACCATGAATTCTAAATTCCATATGGGAGTGTGCATCATGTGTGTATTTAACATCTTCCTTCTAATTAAATGGCAACAGGAATTAAAAACAATTTGTTGAAATGTACTCATTTGGAAAAGAACTCTCAGAAAAGAAAATTAATTAGCATGTGTATGATTTTCAAAGACATAACAGATGACAAAGACCAGAGATGAAAGCATTTTTTCACATTTCTGTTGCTGAGTGATTAATAAACACTAGTATAAAGTATACTGCTTTAACTGGATGCATACCATCAGGAAAAAAATGGCTAACACTACAGGGCTCTCTGATGCAAATTTGGAGATGATTAAAACAAATGTTGGGCTCCACTAAAAGGCATCCATGGTTGCTAAGATAACCAAGTAACTCTTTTAGATGGTTGCCATGAGCAAATGTTGCAAAACATTGGTGAATTTCACAGAAAGGATTAGGTTGATTTCTAAGCTACTAATCCAAGAGTCTTTGGCCAATTGTGATAGTGAAGAAAATCACTATTTTTTTAGAGTTTTTAAGAGATTATCTCATTTCATTTACAAACCATTGGAACTGCTTTTGTTGGTGGCTAAATGCATCCTTCATGAATATAGTGTTTTTCCACACTGACAAATACAATTTGGTGGCTGATCCTTTCATTGTGTATTGACAATTACAGCACTGTCAACTTTTCATCAAGGATTCTTTTCTTTACAATGCTGTGTAAGAAACATGTCATTAGTGACCTCAAACTAGTGTCACAGAAACTAGTCACAGAGCATAAATTTCACAAGTCCCTTTGGCGATCATGCGTCTTTATTCATGTTGACTCCCCATCTTTATTCTGGAGCCAGCTTTTTCCCTCTTCTCAACTCAAGTGGTTCATGAAGACTGAAACTAGAAAGAGGCTTCTAAGTGAAAATTGTGGCTTGTTTGGATAGCAGGGTAAGATCCAAAGAAGGAAAGGAGCATTGGAAGAGCAAAACTACACAAGAAGTACCCAGGACAATGTGATACTCCAATGTTTAGTTTATTAAATTATGGTTTTCTTTATAATGTTTATTACAGTAATGTGTAGAGTTATTATTATTATTGGTTAAGCGTGCCTATGCTGTCTGATTACTTTGCATACTCCTGTGTATAATCCTGAGTCTAGTATAATAGAGATCTCAACTATTTATAGCCTATGCCCAGAAAATGAAAGGGGAGGAGGAAGCAATAGTAGCAGTACTTCTTAAACCATCCCAAATTCTAGCTAGTTCCATGGATTAGGAAATAATTGTTGTATATTTTATTACCTTAGTTTTAAAAAATCAGATGTTAATCTCCTGAATGCTTTGATAATTAAGGATAGGGAGGCTGTTTTGATCCAGTATAATCCATTCAATGAATAAGCACCAAAATCACAATCACATACTTTGACAATATCCAACCATAATCCAACTATCAATTCAACTGCAAAATATTTATTTGTTAGTTTCTATGGTGCCTTCCATGTACAAGCTATTTTGCACAAGTGCATCAGCAATTCTCTTCTTGGGAGCCTTAAGTTTTACTGTGCAGAAAAGAAAAGTAACAAAAGGGGATAAGGAAGGAACTTTGTGAAGCATAGGAAAGTAAAAATGGCCCAGTTCAATCTAGTTACAAATTCAAAGAGGTTATATGATCAGAGAATCAAGGCAAGGATGGACAGATGCAGAATCAAATTCTCACGTGGTAATCAAGGTAATCTTGAAACCAGACAGAAGCTTACCATACAGGCTATGAATTAAAAATGCATGCTGTGAAAGGGTCCTTGGAAATCACATTCTGTTCCTCAGATTAAAGTTAAATTAAATACTTTCATTCACCCCTACTCTTTTTTATAAGTTTTTATTTCTTCATTTCTTCATATCCCACCTTTATGATTTTCACAAATAACTCAACTGTCTTTCTCCTAATTTCCCCACAATAACAACCTTGTGAAGTGAGTTGGGGTGCAATCTTGCATCTTTTTCTACAACTTAAAAAGCTGAGAATAATTTGTTTCGGACAAGAGTAGGGATTTGACATTAGCCTTGGCTCTTTGTCTATGGAGAGTTTCAGTCATCCAGGTCAAAGTTATCCCGAAGATGCTTTTTCACAAGGCAACTGGACTTTCTTGTTTTCCTTTGAAGACATTTTGCTTCTCATCCAAGAAGCTTCTTTAGCTCTGACTGGATGGTGGGGAATGGAAGGATTTTTATATTCCTTGTTTTTCTTGAAAAACAAGAAAGTCCAGTTGCCTCATGAAAAAGCATCTTTGGGACAGTCTTGGCTCTTTGCTTTTGACCTTCCCCCACTTAGCCCTCATAACTGCCATCCCAGCCTGGATTGATTTGGAAGCCACAACAGTGTTGTTATTTGTTGATATTCCATCTTTTTCCCCTGGGAACTAGCAGTGTTGTGTATACTCCTCTAGTATCTACCAATTTTATTTAGAGCAAAAACACTATGAGGAGGATCGGATTAGAGAAACTGCTCCAAAGCATGAAGCTGAACTGGGAGTTTTCCAATGATTTTTCCAAATCATTCTTTGTTCACAGCAGAGGAGAATTTTCATTTACTGTTCAACTGATAAACCCTTAGCTTTGAACAATGTCTGTGTAGCTGCCAGTCAGGAAGAAAAAAACAACACAGTGGAATACTTTTTATGATTGTAGCCTACGTCTGTATCACAAGATTTTATTGAAAAATTCTGTTTAACACACTTGACAATTCCGGAGGGAAAATAGATACATTCCTAGATGATGATTGAAGATTCATCACAGTTTGTCTATTTAATAAAGAATGAAACCTCAAGAGAATATTAACTGTTAGTTGAATATTTACAGCTGGGAATATGTGTTAACATCAATTTCCTTTACTAACATTCAAAAGAAAATTGAGTATCTTATTACAAAACAGCATTTTCTTAATTAACTAAAATATATGTCAAGCTAACCTTTCTTTTTACAATAACTTGTAAAGTATGCAAAAAATAGACACAATTGCCCTGTTTTTCCATGCCAAAACCTCCAAAATCAACTGTTGGGCAACATCTATCTTAGGAACTAGTAAATATATCAAAGTCATATATAAACTTTCAAATTCTCCAGAATTAGTTTAACGTTCATTAGCTATAAGCAGAAATGGTTTTCAAATCTAAGTGTCAATTATCCACAGCTAGAGACTGCAGATGTCAGGTAACACTTGAACACTGAGACTGTGATACAGGAGAGTAGTCTTCAGTGTACTGTTGCTCAGTGCTTGATCTGGATAGAGGCTAGCATGCACTGGCAGAGGAAAT